>NW_021835470.1:65000-70200 GCF_006345805.1 Octopus sinensis | reverse complement strand
ATATCTTCTGTCACCAGTCATTATGATATATCCTGTAATATAAATTTGATACAATGAGTTTCCCTCTAATATATATTAGAATTATTTACATTTTGCAATACGCACAAAATATAAATTACAAACTTTGAACGTATGTATCGTACAGCATTTTAAAGGTTGTTATTCTATAAATTCAATAGAATCTACAGATATTCTATGGAATCTACAGCTACTGATTTTTGCTACAGCGTTTCGTATCGATATGAAATTTTGTAGCAAAAATCAATGCTGGCTCTAGTTTCTATAGGATATCTGCAGAAACAACCTTAAAAATAACGTAACAAGCGCTACTGACGCAGTGGGACGTGAAACTGACGTATAAAACTTTTAGTATACTTCATAGTATATTGTATTTGCATATCGAAGTGCCACGTACCTATAAACCTTTAATGTTTACATAGCAGTACAAGGAATGCATCTAATATATAAACTGAACTTAACACCGCTGTATGATGGGTGCCGATTAAATGGGTGCACTCATTACCCACTTTTATCTCCGATCTCATTGCTTGTATACAACTGACGTATCGATACGAAACGCTGTAGCAAAAATCAGCGCTACATTTTCTATACAATATCTGTGGAAACAACCGTAAAAATAATGTAACAAGTACTGCTGACGCAGTGGGATGTGGTATTTACTTACAAAAACATTTAGTATAATTCATAGTACATTGTACTTGCATACTGAGGTGCCCCTTTTCGCACAAACCTTTAGTTTACAGAGCACTACTAACAGGCCGAGAGAGACTTCATATATATATATATATATATATATATATATATATATATGAAGTGTATCAAAGATGTAAAGAGTTAATTTCGTTCAGTGTTTATATTTCTCGCAGGAGTTCAACTTGTGACCTCTACCTACGAACTACCAGTGAACTTTATTTTAGACGCGATAAAAAAATAATGTAATTAATAAATAGAATACATTCAAAAATATATATCTACTAACCTGGCACTCCGTCGGTTACGACGACGAGGGTTCCAGTTAATCTGATCAATGGAACAGCTTGCACGTGAAGTTAACATACAAGTGGCTGAGTACTCCACAGACACGCGTACTTTTAACGTAGTTCCCGGGGAGGTTCAACGTGACCCATTGTGTGACAAGGTTGGCCCTTTGAAACACAGGTACAACAGAAACAGGAAGAAAGAGTGAGAGAAAGTTGTGGTGAAAGAGTACAGCACAGTTCGCCACCTTCCCCTGCCGGAGCCTCGTAAAATTTTAAGTGTTTTCGCTTAATAAACATTCACAACACTCGGTCTGGGAAAAGAAACCCCGATCCTACGACCGCGAGTCTGCCGCCCCAACGACTGGGCCATTGCCCTTCCATATATATATATATATATATATATATACGTATGTGCGTACATATAATATACATGCACGTACGTACATACGTACATGCGTAGATACGTGCAATTTGGCTTGCTAAACAATAGGAAGCGATTTTCATTTTGTCGAATGAAGAAATTATTTCTGGAAGACAGAAGTTATTTAGTTCTACAATTTCAATACATGTATCGAGTACAACGCAGATATGTTGTGAGATCGAAGAGTTTGGGTGAGGTTTGAATTTTGATTTATTCAGTTGCATTGAAATGCAAAAAATCTTGTTTTTTTTATGAAACAATGTTGTCAACACAAAAGTTGTACTTTCAAATATACAAATCACATTGTGATCAATTCATGGTTTCTATTCAGAGACATGAGCGGGATTGACTAAAGAACCCCTACTGAAATTAGCATGACAAATTACTTCAACGCAGCAGGTCGGAAAATGTCTGTACGCTTGGCTGCAAACAAGTCAATAGATGACATTTTAACGACTTCATGTATGTGTGAACTGATGCAATGAACTGGTACGTGAAGACGTTTAGACAGATAACGATATGATGGATGTTCAGAAGTTATCATAGATACGGTAAAAATATCTAGCTGATGGTAAGATGTATATGTATATATATTTATGTATCTATGTGTTGTATACACACACATCATATATATATATATATATATATATATATATATATATATATATATTATATATAAGCAAATGATCATTATAACAATTCTTTAAACAATAAGTGTCATAAAATAAATTGAACTGAAGCAGATTTTGATATGAATGATCGATTTTTCATTTATTCAATTATCCCAGACAGCTGATTCTGTCAAAAAGACCATGATATAATAAAGACAAAAGCATATTATTATCATAAAATATCTTTTTTTACCCTTCGGTGGATTATAAGTAAATATTAAAAATTAACGCAATAAAACGTCTTGAATTATCATTGCATTAGTTCTTTACTCTCACGAAAAACAAATAAAAACTAAAACTCAAATACGCAACTATTACATTTCTAATTTGTCCAATATTTACTATTAACTCCCTCGGTACCATATCTAAATAGATATCTCCTTCGTTTAACCCTAACTTAGGGGTCAAAAAGGACATACATATATACATCCAGAGACACCAAATAAGGAGCTATATCTTATTTCAAAGTCACATTTAAATTTTCCAATTGTCATCTATTATAACATACGTTTTAAAGTCATTTTTTAGTTTAAAAAAACACGGAATAAGAAAATACTATAGTTTTTACAGTTTTTACATGTAATAAATTATTCACAATATTTTTATGAAACAACAATGTTTATCTTAAAATTTGGAGTTTGATAAAATTATTTCAAAGTATAAACAATATACATGCAAATATTAATATATATTTTATGTATCAATATTGATTCTAAGGGTATTATTACGGAATAGCATTTCACTTCGTTAATTTACACAAAACAAATATATGTATTTACGATTTCGTTATTCTACACACTTAAGTAAAATTTGATCATTTGCTTACATATATATTCATTCAGATATGATAAGAAATTCGTAAATAACGTATGATAAAAAGCACTGGAAAACTAGGGAATAATTTCGCTAGCAGAAGAATTTTTATCCGAATAAATATAACACGCACACACACACACATGCACACACACACACAAACACACACACACACACACACATATATATATATATATATATATTTATATATACGACAGGCTTCTGTTTCCGTGTACCAAATCCACTCACAAGGCTCTGGACTATTTTATGCGCAACTCCATTGTCTCCCGAGACAAAAAGGATGCCAACCAATATATATATATATATATACATACAGTTGTAATAAAATACGGATAAGCATGTTTGGCATTCTATGATTTATATAACATGCACGCATCTTTGATGCATTAGATTTCAGCTTTGTGCCTGTTTATAACTGAATGTGTGAAGTGAGCACATTTAATTTTTCCGTCAATCTCTTTCCAATTAAAATAATTCATTAGTTTAGAGAGGCGCATGTGTTGATCAATGACATGACTCGTAAAATCCCCACCCACAGCACACTCCCAGAGCCAGAAGAAAGAAAAGAAAGGAAGAAATAAAAAAAGAGCATTAGTAATAATACGTTGACTTTTAAGGATCCTTCGCTGACAGAAAGTTAATAACATAAGTCATTAGATTGTGTATGAGAAAATGTTAATGACGTCCGCTATCCAGAAGACAGCAGACGTTTCTCTCTTTACTGAAAGACAGGCTATAAGACCTTCTATATCAGCTTTTTACGCCAGGGATTTGAGAACTAATTTTCTCTTCGGAGCTACACACTATGAAGCTGTGAATATTAACATGACTCCAAAATTAGGTATATACATTTTTACCCAAGTTCATACGTATATGTTGCTAGTATTCCGTACTGACCTATCACGTAGATTGATTCCTGGCGTCGTACCGCGTGGGATATAAGTTTGACGTGTCTGAGACATAGTGTGGGGTATGAACTTTTGTTGTGTGTCACACGTCACAACGCACACAAACACAAACACGCACACACATACACACGAGCAAGCTCACACACATATGTATGTAATAATAATAAAAATAAAACATTGTGTACAGTGCTCAGGTGCACTACAACTCATCTAAAGTGTATGTATAATCAGGTGTAGTTTCGGCGGATTTCGGAAAGCATGAGGGCCTTAAAGGATGCAGTGTCATGGCAGTCAACAACTGACGCAGGCAGTTTGTTCCATGCTTCAGCAACTCTGAGTGTGAAAAAATGTTTCCGAAAGTCATGGGAGCTGTGCTGTTTTCTGACTTTGTAGGCATGTCCACGTGTGTTGGACACATGGAGATCAAAAAGGTGTTCAGTGTTGTTGTTGATGAGGTGGTTGATAACTTTGTGGGTGTTTACCAAGTCCATCGCCAGACGCCGGAGCGTCAGTGAATCCATGCCCAGGGAAACAAGGCGCTCAGAGTATGGTAGGTGTCTGATGGAGGGTATGCGTTTGGTTGCACGTCTCTGAACAGATTCCAGGAGGTCAATGTTCTGAGCAAGATAGGGGTTCATTCATATACACTCCTAAAAACTATGCATAAATTCATAAATATATATATATATATACGCAGATAAATACCAACATATATTTAATGTTATTTGATACGAAATTTATAATTTTACTCCCTACATAAATGTGACCAACTTGAAGCATTTCCAAACAGATGCCCATCGTTAATTTCTTTATGTTCTGCCGTAACATTATTTTAAAACTGCCCCAGACAGTGAAAGTATCAATATATAAGTAGAATCTGCGTGTAACAGCTTTAGTAAACACGTTCGCGAGCGCTCACATACATAATGCTTCGTTAAATTACTTATTATTTACGTTTATATATGCTAGTCAATGATGTAGTTTCTCCTTCGCCGCTTTCGGCTACATACTCTCCTTTTTCATACACTCCTTCTTACATACAGACACACACACACACATATGTACACGTACACAGACGTACATATATATATATGAGTACATACATGTATACCAGTGTGTATACTGACATATAGGTAAACGCGCGCACACACACACACATTCACACTAAACAAACACATTGGTTTCACTTCTCCCTTCTTGTTGTTCATACTATTTTTTCTTTTATGTGTATACATTTTCTTCTGACATGGAAGAACGTCTGGTCCTGTATGATACCTCTATGTTTAAACACACACACAGGCATACAGACACAAACATATATATATATATATATACGTATATATATATATTTAGAGACATCTACAC
>NW_021835470.1:57500-62500 GCF_006345805.1 Octopus sinensis | reverse complement strand
TAATTATTATTATTATTATTATTATTATTACTATTATTACTACAATTATTACAATTATTATTATTATTTATTATTACTATTATTACTACTATTATTACAATTATTATAATTATTATTATAATTATTATTACTATTATTACTACTATTATTACAATTATTACAATTATTATAATTATTATTATTACTACTATTATTACAATTATTATTATTATTACTATTATTACTACTATTATTACAATTATTATACTTATTATTATTATTATTATTATTATTATTATTATTATTATTATTGAATGAGAGAGCAGTGCATGCCATCAAAGTGACACAGGCGTAAAATGTACGAAGCCCAATATACCTATGAGGACAACCCGTCTGATAAGCGCACACCAGGCAATGCATCACAACCATATGTGCGTGACAGGGTGATTTGATATCAAAATAAACAGCGCATGATATTACAGGTGGGGTCCAGTTAGAACTTTCTTCAGGTTGAGTAGTCCGTCCAACTCAAAATGTTGCTGAATAAGGTTTGTTTAAGGACGATGAACAATATATCCATGTTTCCAGAAGTGAATTATTCAAACCTTAAAGAATTCCTCTACTCACATGGCTATAATTCTCCCCCACTACTTCTGCTCATGATCAGTGATGCACATATCGTCAGCCATTAAGGGACATGCTCAATTGGTTAAGGTCAAGCATCTGACAAGCAAATCTGTGGTATTGAGCAGAATATTTGCTGTAGCCCATCTTTTATACCAACACAAAACAAAGTACATGAAAACACTTCCAATCAGTTAAGATCAACAGCCATGCGAGCCAGTGGCTGGTACTGCATCAGGGCATTTATTATTAATATCATTATTGCTGCTGCTGTTGCTGCTGCTGCTACTACTACTACTACTACTACTACTACTACTACTATTATTATTATTATTAGTAGTAGTAGTAGTGGTAACAATTTTAACAGCGGCAGTATTCTTATACAGTGGTGTAAATTTTGTTATTAAGTAACTGTAGCTAATAGTAGTAGCAGTAGCAACGGCTGTAGCAGTAGAAGAGGTGGCTATATATACACACAAACACACATTCAGACACACACACACACACATATATATATATATATAATATATATATATATATATAATATATATATATATATATATATATATATATATATATATATATATATATATATACACATATATATTTCATGTTTTCTAATCCAAAGGAAAGTGGAAGATGCTACCCAACACATGATGGAATTTATAACAATTTTTTTGCCCTCAACGATCATACAACTGAAAACCTGCTGGGGGCGAAACACGTGTACTGATTAAAATTTGAATTTAAAGAGATATTTGTGCACACACGCGCACACACACACATATACATACAACGTATATGCGTACAGGAGCATATGTATATATATATATGAGTGTGTGTGTGTGTATGTATATATCTCCTAATATGTTGTTTTGAGAGGGAAAGCTTTTGGATGGTAGTAATCGTTTGTTCAGTAACGAGGTTATTTAGGTTTGATCTGTGATTAGGAATCACAATAGTGAACTTGTTCAAAGAGAATATTATGCTTGTTGATTAGCTAAAGTTCAACTAGGATTCTATACACGAGTGCGCAAGGAGGTTCCATTTATATCTATCTCAACTTTTTCCACATATATTTTATTTACGAGTATGTTTTTCAAAGCAATTTTATGACTTTCAAGAATATCATGATCCCGTTTTTAGCAGCTTATGTGACCTGGCACACAATCACTCACTGGTGCAATATTTAAGAGATATCTGTGTAAACCAAACATAGGTAATGAAAATAGTATTAATTTTATTACTAACTTTAGTTTTACAATGTCTTCGAAAGAGAGTTCAACTTAACATATATATATATATATATATATATTACTCTTTACTCTTTTACCTGTTTCAGTCATTTGACTGCGGCCATGCTGGAGCACCGCCTTTAGTCGAGCAAATCGACCCCGGGACTTATTCTTTGTAAGCCCAGTACTTATTCTATCGGTCTGTTTTGCCGAACCGCTAAGTGACGGGGACGTAAACACACCAGTATCGGTTGTCAAGCAATGCTGGGGTGACAAACACAGACACACAAACATATACACACACACTTATATATATATACATATATACGACAGGCTTCTTTCCGTCAACCAAATCCACTCACAAGGCATTGGTCGGCCCGGGGTTATATTAGAAAACACTTGCCCAAGATTCCACGCAGTGGGACTGAACCCAGAACCATGTGGTTGGTTATCAAGCGACTTACCACACAGCCAATATATAAAACAAATATGGCATAGAGCTTGAAAGTGAAACAGAGTGAGGAGGAAATATCTAGATTTAGTAAAACTGAGCACAATCTGAAAATAAATGTGCAGTAATCCATCGACTATAGCGTGTGCTACGTTCCAAGACTACCCGTGACAGGAGAAAATCCGCGAAGTAAAAACGGTACTGTACTGAATATATATATATACATATACATATACATATAGACATATATACACACATATATATAGACATATATACACACACATATATATATACATATATACATATATATATATATATATATATATATATATATACACATACACATATACATTACATACATATACATACATATACATATACATACACATACATACATATACATATACATATATATACATATACATATATATACATATATACATATACATATATATACATATACATACATATACATATACATACATATATATATATATATATATATATATATATATTCTTATAATTTGTATATATTTCTTTTATTATAAATGCAAAACAAAACCACAGAGGAATCGACGTAAGTTTAAATAATAAACCGTGATAGGTGAACCCTGATAGGTGAACCGCGATATGGTGAGTGATTATTGTACCACACTTATATCCTTTAAATATCACTTTATTGTAGCTTATAACTTCTGGATGAATCTTAATATCTTCTAAACGAATAGCAATACTTTAAATCAAATTTCATTAATACGTATAGGTGAAATCTATTTTCTAAGCAGTTATAAAAATGTTGAGGTTTGGCATCTTAAAATCATGTTTGTGTTTCTGTGTGTGCGCGCGCACGTGTTTCAAGATTTCCTCTTCTGAATGAACATACTATACGCTTTTTTTCATGCATCAACAGGATCTCAAAAATATTCAAAAATATTAACCCCATTAACTAAAATCACCTTGTATGTGTGAGTCTTTTGACACTTTATTATGTAACATTATTAAACTTGTATTTCCTTTTATTCGGAACAGGTTAATTAAGAATATTAAAAGTCGTTTTTTATTCATATTCGAACCCTTCCCCAAAAAACATTATCGATTCACTGCCGTTGTCATCTTCAATCCTGTGATTGCGTGGGAAGACGTTGCTTCCCAATCACATGGTCCCGGGTTCAGTCACATTACGTGGAGACTTAGGCAAGTGTATTCTACTATAGCCGCGGGTCGGCCAAAGCCTTGTGATTGGATTTGGTAGACGGAAACTGAAAGAAGTTTATATGTATGTGTGTATATATATGTGTGTGTATATACATATATATGTATGTATATGTGTGTGTATGCGTGTGTGTGTCTGTCGCCCACGACCGACTGACAATCGCTGCTGGCGTATTTACGTCGCTCTAACATTATTGTTTCGACATAAGCGACCGATAAAGTAAGTACCAGGTTTTAAAAAATAAGTTCTGAGGTCGATGCATTCGATTAGAATTTCAAGGTGGTGCCCTACCATACACGCAGTTAAATGGCTGAAACAAGTGAAAGATAATAGGAAAAAGAATATATGTGTGTGTATGAGTGTACATATATATAGCAATGCAGCTTACATTATTACATAAATAATATATAATTATAGTTATTATTAAAAAGGAACGTGTGTTGCTCTTCTCCATAATTTACAGCCTTCGGGTTTATTTATAAATATATATATTTTCTAACAAGAAAATTTGATTAATTTTTTTTCAGTATAAATTACTTTTACTGCTCTTCATACGAGGGTCAACAGTTTTTGTCAAAAATTCCTTGAAAGTTTACATGCAGATTATAACTTGTTTTAGCATCTTAATTTCGTAATATCATAAAAGAAGTCTTATTTGCTCAATATTAGCTTGATAAAGTGTAACAAGATTTACTTTCTAGTATAACTATCTAAACTTACACTTCATTATCTTTAAATAAGGTGAATCTCTTGGCTTCAGAGTTAGGCGTTTACCTATAAAAAAACTTTGTAGTTACGCCGTCTGTTTACTATCCAATAAACCATGCTATATTAATTCGTTCTGACAGAATTGATTACGAATAATTTCAGTGCATGTTGTTGTCTGCGATAATAATTGAAATAGCATAACTAGATTTTGAAATGATTGTTCATTTATTTATTAATGTACATCAATATTTTCATTTGACGTATGCACGCACATACATAAACATATATATATACGAGCAAAACGCCCCTCGTCCAATTGACGGTGCTGGATCATATCTGCTGAATAAAACGCAATCACTGTTTTCTTTTCACTAAAAAAATAATAAAGCATGCCTTTATTTCAATAAAATTTTTGGTTTTGTTAAACGAAGTTAAGGCACAAAAAAACTTCTTGAGAAACCAAATAGTCTTTCCTTCCTTCATGCTAAGTTTGAAGAAAATATCTCTTTTGCATCTTACTTTTTTGGTCTCTTAAATATACTGCATTTGTGGCATTAATTCAAGCCAGCCGGCTTTTTTTGCACAACCTGCATGTGCATTTTTCTCGCGGACGCATAGTATCGATCGCAATAGCTGATGTACTTGCGCGTACAAATGGACGTTCCCACGGCTTTATCGATCGCATTCTCACCTGGAATCGATTTTTGTAATTGTTTTCAAGTCGTATACACCCCCTGATACCGTCGGTATCTACATATCAAATTTGAGTGCAATCGGATGGAGGATGCCC
>NW_021835470.1:27500-52500 GCF_006345805.1 Octopus sinensis | reverse complement strand
TCAGATCCATTTATTATTTACATAGGAAGAATTTCTGATCCATGATCTAAATTTCACTCACATTTCCCTACTCTACTCGGGGAAACCATGGAGGAGACAAAACTGTCAAATATATTATGCCGTGAGTTCTAAACTTGAGTGATGCTATTCGGAAGCGAACGCCTTACCCCCAAGTTTCGTTGATTTCTTTGTATGTGTATGTGTAAGCTGAGAATGGCAACATCGATGTCGGAGACGATGAGGAATTTCATCATGATGAGGATAATGGTAATTTTAATGACGATGATGATAGGTTTGCTTGCTAATAGCTTTGAAGTAAGTTCAATTTAAAAAGCGTGCTGACACGTCTTTTAATGACAAATAAAATTAATCATTGGTAAATATCAGGTTCTTCATTTTAGAAATTATTCAATTTCTATCGAATTTTCTCAGTCTAAGATCTCAAGGAACAGTATGGGAAACTGATATAGAATTATCACCTAAACCTTTAGAAGAAATTATCGTGAAAATTACTTAGCGTATTTCAAGTTTTCCTTCAATGAAATGAAATGTGACGAAAATTAGGAAGTGACAATCAAATTAGAGAGACGAGCGTTGGCATGCTGAATGTTCTATGGGAAAAAGACAAAAAACTCTTTCAAATTCTTCTGTCATGATCAGTCGTAAACAGACATAGCTGCTAACGGTTACTCTCTGTAATTTAGATGTATTTTAAAGACTCATATATAAATAGATAGACAGATAGCTAGATACTTACATATATACATACATACATATGTGTATCTATCGATCTATCTCTCAGCCTGTCTGTCTATCTCATGCGCGTGTATGCCGTGTGGGCGAACGCCTAGCTAAGACTTAAAGACGTGCCATCGGTCATTTCGAATCACATACATTTCCATGCGTCCGTTTCCCTTTTTCTCTCTCTCCCTCTCTCTCTCACTCCCTCTCTCTCTCTGTATATATATATATAGGCGCAGGAGTGGCTGTTTGGTAAGTAGCTTGACTACCAACCACATGGTTCCGGGTTCAGTCCCAATGAGTGACACCTTGGGCAAGTGTCGTCTACTATAGCCTCGGGCTGACCAAAGCCTTGTGAGTGGATTTGGTCGACGGAAACTGAAAGAAGCCATCGTATATATGTGTATATATATATATATATATATATATATATATATATATATATATATAATATATATATATATATATATTATATATATATATATATATATATATGTGTGTGTGTGTGTGTGTTTGTGTGTCTGTTTGTCCCCTAGCATTGCTTGACAATCGATGCTGGTGTGTTTATGTCCCCGTTACTTAGCGGTTCGGCAAAAGAGACCGATAGAATAAGTACTGGGCTTACAAAAGAATAAGTCGAGTTGCTCGATTAAAGGCAGTGCTCCAGCATGGCCGCAGTCAAATGACTGAAACAAGCAAAAGAGTAAAAGAGTAAAAGAATATATACATATACACATGTATGCATATATCAGTGTGAGACTATAGGCAAAAATTGATGACAAACAAACTAAATACAGATGGAAGATCCAGTATACAATTTAGAAGAAAAATTTCCAGATAAAAGCATCTGGTGAATTTGGTTATACGAAAATTTGCACCTTACATCAAAAGTTTCTTCTATTGTTGCAGAAATATTTTTTAAAGAATTACTTGTTCTACTAGCAATTTATGAATATCATAAATAAAGAGATAGAACATAAATACAGAACACAAATTCAATGCATACTAAAAAATAACTTGAATAGCCTAAAGAAAAAAAGAAATTAATAGATCAAAAATAACTGTGTGGTGATAAACTGGAAAAGTTTAGCATTTTTAGCACTTTTACTCATAAAACAGAAAAATCACTTACAACTTATATTAAACCAAATAAATTATCGTTATTTCCTTATTACCCAATTTTTTTATTAGCCGCGATTCTCTGGTTTGTCATTCAAGATAAATTAGAAAAAAGATTAAAAATGTAGACAATTTAAGTTTCAGTCGTAATGACTGAGGGGTAATAGAGCAATCATAATATTCATACTAATAGTTTCAAATTTTTGAGGAGAACCAGCAATTCTTTTTTTTTTCTTTTGTTTTTTTGGAGTGGATGAGGAAGCCAATTACATCGACCAGTGTACTTGACAGGTTTATATTTTCACAAATTCATATATTATCGACGCCGAAAAACGATGAAAGGCAAATTCGACACCAGTGGAACGAATAAGAATCCACAAATAAGATAAGAACGAAGAGATGGACAAAATGCCACTAAGCATATTGCCTAGCATGCTAACGGTCCAGTCAGCTCACCACCTTATCAATAATGATAGTAATAATAATCTCTTAGTTGTTTACACTCAGTGTAGGCTTTGCAGAAATATAGTGGAAGTATTAGCTATAATCGTAGACAGTGTCAACTTAGCGTTTATCAAGTGGTATTTAATGCAGGAACAAACCGTTTTATAATACGTCTTAGAGGTATTGCAAGTACGGAAATGTTACACATTGCATCTTTCCTCTTTTAAGAAAGTAACTGGTGTATTTAAGAGAGTTTTGGCAGTCATATTTTTACTGGAGGTGCATCTATCTACAGTGATCCACATTGGATCCTGTCTTAATTCTGTTAAACTATAGAGTCTATAGATAAGTACGTGGCCTAAGAGTTATTTTGTGTATCGTGAAACTGTTCGTCTCCTGTTTTCTACTTTTCTGTCGTGACTAAACTAATTTGCATTTTCAAACAGCAGCTTTCAAAGCCATATGGAATATATTAAAGTACTAAAATAAAAACAACAAATACAAACTGAATGATTTCAAAATTCCTTGTTGTCTTGTTTGTTTCCTTTCATTCTTTGCCTTTCATTTACCTTTTACTTGCCTTTCTATCTAATGTTAGTACATATTATTGCTTTTAGAACGAATTTTAAAACCTGGAAACCTCAATAACTTTCAATACATTTACTTACTTATTGCTGTTGTTAAAGTAGGTTTTATAATTTTCCTTGATTTTTAGTTTTTGATTTGCTTGGAGTATTTTACAAATTATCGTACAATATTTTTACATTTTCAAAACAATTATAATTATGTTCATATTTTTCTGATTACTATTTTGTTGAGACTGTCGTTCGTTGCACTTATTTAGATTACTGTATTTTATGATGATTGCAGTGTTCTATTTGAGAGTTGTTGTAATTATTATTGGTGATGCGTTATTTGTTGTTGATTTTATCACTAATTATGGCCAGGTTGTTCTTGGTATTGTAGCAGTTCATATTTCAATTATATTTGGTAATAATAAGCATCAGTAGTATTAGTAGAAGTAAAAGTAATGGTCGTGGAAGCTTTATTTGTTTTTCATCTTATTTTATTCTCTTCTGTGTATTGTTTTTCTTTCCAATAATCCGATTAAATTCAAACATTTCTCAGGTTTTCTTGTTGGTTTAAAACCTCTGTTTACTCAGCATTAACAAACCAATTGAGTGTCTGCTTAATAAAGACAAGGTCTTAATTTTCCTGAAATCCACAACTGTGAAAATTCAATAACATCTTCAGAATAAACAATATAAAAAAATAGTAACTTCTATTTTACAGTTGCCATCTTTGTGTGTTTTTTTGTTCTTTTATTTGCTGTGGCTATTTTATTTTCATTTCTTGTTGCTCTACTACTTCTTTCCTTTTCTTTTATTTATTTATAGATCTTCCACAGTTTTCAGTAATGAACAAATATGGATTTTTCAAAGATTTGCTTCGTCTAATTTAAGACCGTAATCTCTTGATCATCATCATGACGGCTAACATGAGTGACACTACCAGCATCATCAGCAGCAGCATCAGTGTATGTTGCCCAAGAAATAACGTGATTGCCCTGAGGTTAGGTACGTGTCACATCAGAATGGCAGAGCTGCGATATTCTTCTCACAAGAGCTATTGTTCTTTCCGACGAACATAGAATTTCCTGAGAGTTTCTTGTCTCCTTGATTTGTCCTAGCTGTTATTCTGTGAACAATAAGCTACTCTCTCAGGATTCATGAATATTAGTTTCTCACACACAACACATAACCTCTCACACATATGCATACACGCACATTTATTCAATTATTGATAGAAAATTAGAAAAAAAGAAACAGAGTTGACATGTACGGCTGTAAAGAAATCCAAAATGAATGGATAAAAAGTATCACACTATTCTGCATAATTGATTCTTATTTTTAATATCGTTTTCTTCTATTGTCTCTGACGTCTTGATAAATCCAAATTTAATTTGGAATTAAGCACAGAAAATGACAGTCATTTGAAACACATTCTTTGAAATTCTATATAGCTTCTTAAACCAATTGAGCCGGTCCAGATTTTATCATTAATTTTTTCTTTAAAGACAGTGTTAAATAAAACAAAAAATAACTTGCATTATGCTTTTTTGAAGTGGTTGACAAATTGAAATAATCAGTGCTTAACACCAGTTAAAATAAATTGTCATCATTTTACATCCACATACCTAAATGGTCAGCAAGTCTTAATTATTTAACTCCAGCTTCTGCCTTGATCGAGTTCCAACTGTCAGCATCACTCTATGAAACTGCTCCAACCGTTAGCATATCTAAGGAACATCATCCAACATAAGGTGTGTTCTGGAGGAGATTTAGCCGGCATCTTTAACAGAGTACTAAGCCTTTAACATGTATGTTAGGTCCGTTTAAACTAGATCTGTTATTTTTTTTTTGCTGTGTTTATTATTTTAGGTTTTCCTCTTGGAAGACTCATAGAGAAGAATTCTTCTTTCGGGCTAGGACAAAAACAAGATATTCCGTGATATACGGAGTGCCAAAATACAATGAAATACTTTTTGAGTCTGCCGACAGCTAATTTATTCTGACGCGCGCAGGGATGTTGAAACATTTGCAATAACATATGGTTAGATGTTGGATTGGCAAACTCTTTAGTGTGACAATGTGTCAAGCGGTATTAAGTTACAACCCTTTACATACTGAGATTAAATCCGGACAAGATCGAGTTTGTCTTTCATCTGTTTATTCATTATAATAACATACCAGTTCTGTACACTGATTTTGATATAAACAACTGTACTCAACTGAAAATGTGACACATTGTACAAAAGAAAGTAATATTCTAATGTATTACTATTATGATATTTTATGATGATTCTTAAGTAATTTTTTGACTCTAAATTTTTACTACCACATGGAAATATTTGTAAAGTTCTTTTAAGTAGTATATCCATGTTTTGCCTAAACTTTTTCTTCTTTAATTTGTCATTTTAAAATATCATTTAAGCAAGTTCTTGCATATAAAACAGATTTAGTATTTCCTTGACAACGTGAATTATTGGTAGATAGATGGGAATATTTGGCGTAGGCTTTTTCTCATACAAGTAATACTTATAGAGTTATACGAAAAAATGTCAAAAGAGAATGTGATAACTTCTTGAAGATAAAATCGTCAATTTTCTATTCTGCTGAGTGTGACGGGAAACAATCTCTCGAGCTACCAGAAATAATTAAATGTCCTTCCAATTACAGCCTACGATCCCCAATAAGATGATACACATCGCATATCGTAAAAATACGGTGCACAGAAGAACGACAGTTGATCATGACAAATATTTTTGATGCTATGTTCATTCAGTGAAGAATTAACAAAACAAGAGAAAAAAGAGCAAAAGAAAAATAACATGATAATGTAAACTGTACTTTTCTTGAATTTTGATAAGTCTTCTTGATATTAACAGTAGCGCTTTCTGAAACCGAATATCTTGAGTGAGAGCTGATGTTTCTCACGTAAATATGCTTAATAAATTGAGAAATTCATAATTTAGTATTTTTCCACATGATTATTTATCGAAATAAATGGCGTATACCAGTGAACATATCAATAAAATATTGGTTTTATCGCTAGCATTCATGGGTTATAAAAGATATTTTACCATTTAGTCTTAATTTCCAGGCAGTTCTGGGTTTAATCTTAAATTTATAAAATAGAATATTTAATATTCACGGTATACCAGCAAGGTTTAGAAACACTGCAGTTCTATATGCCACATTAATGAATGTGATACATATACACCCGCATACGGCCATTTCATTAATCCATACGCATTTTTTCTCTCTCGTTTTTTTCCATTGTATCTCCGTTTTTCCCACCTTTCTCAATCCATTCTATCGAAGAGCGTAGGCTCGATACGGCAAAAACCCCTCCATTCTTCCCGAGTGTTAAACTAATATACCTGCTTGTTGTTCCTCACCAGTTTTCATCATTTGTTTTCTGTAAATTTGAAATATATATGTCTGGAAGTACATTTCTATGTTAATTTATTCTCCAAGTCACTGTGTAGAGTTTCAGATTCTCCTATTAGGTGCATCTATGCTTTTATTTTTCAAATAAAAAAATATTCAGTTTGTAAGCTTGAAGTGGCTGCCTGTTTTACAAATGATTCAGAACATTTACGAATTTGTGGTGTCCCTGAGAATAAGAAATAGACTAACACGATTAGATTTCAGAAATTTAATTAGCAATTATCATTATTCGTCCATTTAATGACTGTCAATTGATTATTTAAAACATCGTTAACTTCAATTGAAACGTCTCTCTTTATAATTTGATATATTCGTTTTAGAGTCGGAACTGTTTAAAGTTTGAGAAATTATTCTATTGTACAAAGCGTTCACGAGAACATAATTAGATCTCCCTATGTACAAGTAAAAAATCAACAGCTAGTATGAGATTTAGAGTTAGCTTTAGCAGAAATTGTTTCTATTCAAAGGATATTTTCTGAGAAATCTTCCTAATCTTAATATATGATTGTGTTTCCTAATGTAAAATCTGCATTGATATCACACACATGCAAGCTGGGTTCCTATTTCTGAGTTAAGAATAGTTTCTGGATTTAAAACATAGGAGCACTTATGGAGATTATTTATTTGTATACTTCTCAGCTAAAGCTCAATATCGTTCCGAAAATTCTGTAGATTTTTCCAGAAAGATGTCAGGAGTGGACAAATAAAAGAGGATTTATATTTTGCTTCTAGATGCCATGTTGCAGAAATACATGTGAATTCCTATCAACTGTGTTTTTGAATTAAGCCATAGGGATTATACATGTAACGACAATGCATATTTTATTAGGAACGGTCAAAAGTAAACGAAGCTCTCAGTGGAATGCCTTAATCCAGCATCTATTGAAGTAACTAATTTTAAATGGTTGTTTCCTGCTGCACACATCACGTAATATTAACAAATCTAGACTGCAGTTCTAGCTATATTTTCATAAATTTGAAATACGTGAATAATAGTAAGCTGTAGTGTTTAATTTTATCTAATTCAGCTTGCTTGTTCGTTACGCTTTTTAATTGCATTTTGATAATTATATGATCACTTTTATGAAGATACATAGTTAATTCTGGTGATTGTTTTTAAGTTTTGGCTGCTGTTTCTTTACACAGGCATGTTAAATAAATAACCAAGAAACGCTTGAAATAATTCTTATAAAAGCTCAGAACTTTCCAGTTTTGAAAAGCATCCAAGCAGATGCAGTTACTGAAGTGAAATTATAATCAATTAAAAAATATTTCAGAAATATATGCACCTTTAGCATTCACATACAGAATCAATTCATCATAATATTTCCTTTATATTTTTCGCAAAAGGACAATATGGAATCAGTTTCATAAGGCGGCATGAAACAAAGAAAAATCAATAACTATTTTCAAATGCAATACATTTAGTTGACCGAATCGACTTCAGAATCTTATAGGTAAATGTAATATAAACCTAACTTTGTGAACCAATACAGGAACTATACAACATAAGTGATTTCTATGTAACAATAATGAACAAGAATGGTCTGTTTTTCAGAGTAAAGTAATTCAATTCTAAAGCGGGAGAAAAAAGACAAGGTGAAAAGGTTTGATTTCTGAAAGCACTACTCTTTCATATATTTATCTGCTCAACCTGCGAAAGTCAAATCTTTGAAATAAGTGAATGATGCAACAGGTCTGGCTTTATTGAAAATTGATTACCAAACTCAGACTATCAACCATACCATTGCATTCTCTTGATCCCGTTTGTTATTAATCTTCAGTCCCTTTCATTGTTTCCTTGCTTGTGTTTTCCGAAATACGAATTCAAGTGTTCTGTGGCGATATATTTATTCTAAGTGACATGGTAAATTTTCCAATTGTACAGGAAATAAACGTTCCATTCTATAAGACACCGAAGAATTTTGTTATAATCTCGAACACAAAACGGAAGTAAAAATGGCGTCAGACATATGAAACAAATATATTAATTCTACATGTCATTTCCTTACTCTATATTTCTTGCCTTTCCTTCCCTCACTTTGTATATATATATATATATATACAATTTGTATGTATGTATATATATATATATATATATATATATATGACCCTAATAACCCTAATAATAGTAGGGAATATAATTCCAAAACTTACAGGGAAAAATTCAATTTAACAATTTTAAATCAAATTTTACATTATATAAATTTTACATTATATAACATATGTATATTATTTATATCACTATTAAACAACCTATAGAAAACATACTATATAATACTATATAAAAATCGTTTTTATATATAGTATATGTTTTCTATATGGTGTGAATAACATATCTTTATTGAATTTTTAATAGTGTTTTTTCACTAAATTATATATACATACATACATACATACATATATATTTAGTATTTTTTAAATTATCTTCCCTTCACTGGAAATCTTTTAAATGGAGGATATAATATTCTTTAGTACTGGAACCGGAACCATATGGTTGGGAAGCAAGATTCTTACCACACAGCCATGTACTATGTAGGTTTTTTTTTCGTCATTGTGTCCGTTGGCCTTTATACGCGCTCGGCTTTATGTCCCTTCAGCATTGCGTCCGTTCAGCTTCTTGGTTTCGGCTTCTTGTCCTTCGGTAAAAGAGCAGTTGGCATCCCGCTTGCGCCCGACACACACACACACATACGTCGTAGTTACACGGAATGTATTTGGAAATGCAAATATGATTCGCAGCATCTTGTCCATAAAATAAATTCTTTGTCGATAAGAATGCTTTTAACGCAGGGGAGAGAACACTCTTTCTGTTACAGCTTGGAGAACTGATGTAGTTATTTGCAATTTCAATAGCTAATAATGTGCATGCTTATAGGCGACAGAGATTCCTGTAAATGAAACTATTAGCAATCTGGTGAAATTGACCCAAAGGTGGTTTGTATTGAATGAAAACAATTCGAATTGTGAAAAAAGATGAAATATGAAATATTATTACATTAAACAGATAACGTCAAAAGAATTATCAACACTTACTAAACCATTTACTGCCTGCCATTTTAGAAATAGCTTGCAATAAGTGAAAGGAATCAGATATTTGTGAGACCTTCAATTAATTTCATTAAATAATTACTATTAGCTAATTGAGTTACATAACTATTTGTTTCAGTTAGTGCATAATCATGTATTTAGTTAAGAAATAATAATTCTTGATATAAATCATATGAAAATAAATTAATCACTGTACATTTATAGTTCTCTTTTACCTGCGGGATATTTTTTGTTTTATATGGTTCACCTCTACTGATAGGTTCGTATCATATCACAGCCATTATATTGAATCGATCACAAAAACATATAACTCTTTTATTTAGTTTATTAAACAAATTAGTTAAATGCGATTCATGCGATAACTCAGGAAGCAGAAATGATTTTATTGCTAAGGGCAAGGTTAAATTTCAATAACAATTAAGGAAATAAAGTAATTTGATATTTGTAACAAAACTGATTGTTCTAAAGATTGAACTTTATACTGACTCTTTTGCACACGCTCATACACCCACACACTAAATACATCCTACACAGAAATAGTAGTATTTCATAAAGGCATAAACTCAACAATCTGAAACCACTTTCATAACGTTTCATATATGTATAATAATATATGTATACGTATTATATATATATGAAACAATATATACAATAGATATAAGGCCGGAAATTTTGAGGAAGGTTGCTGGTGGATTACGTCGACCCCAGTGCTCAACTGGTACTTATTTTACCGACTGTGGAGGCAGGAAAGATAAAGATGACTACAATGGAATTCGAGCTCAGAATGTAATGGAGTAGGTATTTTGTCAGCCGCTTTAACGATTCTGCCAGTTTGCTACCTTAATACATCATATAATATTGTACTACGTCTGTAAATTGTTTAACCTCGCCATCAAATGCCATTATTTCAAGAGATCCATTGTAACCTAACGGTCTCTCTCACATAATATCCAAAGATTTCACATTGAACTGATCAAAATTTTGTCATATTAGTTAAGATTAATCAGCTGATACGACTAACAACAATATTTTCTGTCGTTTTCTTTTAATATTAAACTCGCTCCATGGCCTGTATCTAATTGTTGATTTTCTCACATGTAGTGAGTTTCCCGCCCGTTTCTGTCTATTACTGAATATACAAAATTTTCAAGATGATAAATTTAACTTACCAATATTTTTAGATGCTCCAGGGAATTATTTTTTCAGGAATTGCATCGTATTTTGCTGTTGCAAGGTTATTGAAGTAATTTATGCAATTTAAGCCAATCCATTTGAAGAGGCTGTCCCACAACCTTATAAGCAACGGTCAGTCATTGATAGTAAACACCCAGTGAATACGACCAATGAATTCTATTTCAAGTGTGACAATACACGCACCAAGAAAATGAAGCTAAGCTACAGGAAAAGACATTGGCTTCACATGTTTTGCTAAATATTTCAAGTTTTAATCCTCTGAATGCTTTAAATACCAATGTATTAATTAAATTTCATTTTGCTTCACAATCAATAGTGAGCATTATTGTTTTTCCATAATTTCTCATTGACCTTAGTCTAAATCCATCGTGACTGTTTGATAGTACACTTCCTTGTAACTGAATGCTATTGCTCCTCACACGTTGGCGAAGACAGAACTGCTGCGTAAATTACGAAAGTGCGGTTTCCTTCGTTTGCATTCACTTACAACTTGCCCCATTTATTTTTGATAAACGATGCTTTTGTCTTTTGTTGGACGCATAGGATGAAGACAGTATGATATTTGAAACTATCTTCCTTTTACATCTAACATTCGTACGATATTTACTAATTATATTGATAGTATTTTTTATCACAAATATCATAAATAATATGTTTTCTTTCATGCTATTACTCACAGCTCAATTAGATGATGTGTCTTCAAAAATGCTATCAATTTATTAATTGTAGTGACCACATCAATTTCGTTCTCGTAGTACTATTTGCCATTTCAATGAATTGATCCCCGATAGCACGATAGTATTATATCAAAACCGCATTTATAAATTATACTTTGTATTTACTTTTACTTGGGTAATATATTACAAAATGCAAACTATTTATATTGAGATTAGATAAATATCAAACTGTTTCTGTCATTAATGTATTGTTATGTGTGCCGAAATAGGGCAATAACAAGTCATTTCTTAGCTTTTTATATATGATGAAGTTCACAAAGTTCTTCCCTCTAAATATATAATAGAATCAATCTTTCCAATGTTGTAGCTCTGTTGCAACCACTTCATCATATTGTAGTTTGCGAAAATGTAATGCTGAGTGTTGCATCTGGTGGATTATAATTGGACACCATTGCAACATATTCCTGGTTCACTCTGATAATGAATATACTTACACCGAGAAGAGTTTATTCAAAACAAATCCTTAGACAGAAGATGCGTTTTGATTCTGGAAGCTGTCTTCAACTCCATAGCCTTACAACAAACGAAATAGTTACCAAATGAAACATCACCGGTCACCTAGTACCAGTCACCTGACAATGGGATGATATGGGATGGAAGCACTCCGTCGGTTACGACGACGAGGGTTCCAGTTGATCCGAATCAACGGAACAGCCTGCTCATGAAATTAACGTGTAAGTGGCTGAGCACTCCACAGACACGCGCACCCTTAATGTAGTTCTCGGGGATATTCAGCGTGACACCGAGAGTGACAAGGCCGGTCCTTTGAAATACATGTACAACAGAAACAGGAAGTAAGAGTGAGAGAAAGTTGTGGTGAAAGAGTACAGCAGGGATCACCACCATCCCTGCCGGAGCCTCGAGGAGCTTTAGGTGTTTTCGCTCAATAAACACTCACAACGCCCGGTCTGGGAATGGGTTGATATAGTAAGCACGTAAATCGTGAAGCATGCATCGCTAGACTGTGAAAGCAATACTATGCTTTTTATATCAGTATAGTAGTAGTACATTTGATGTTTAAACTGCATACATAGTATACATTTAGAATAATTTTTATATAAAAATACTTGTTTCTGATCGTCAAACTGTATTGATATGATTTTCATTAATGTACCTCATCGGGTTGAGTGTGTCTTTCATACTTACAACCCCAGAGCAATTCCATGAATGCTTCACCTCCTTTGAGGCAGTGCTATAGACACTGTTTATCATATCTACTCAGGTTAGCCAGAGATATTTACATAATTCACATTCTGGAGTTTACAGAGCCTTGACAAACAATGATACAAGCATTTTATCTTAAGTTTTGAGAACTTTCTTTCTGTCAGCCTGAATTGGTGTACAACGTAAATATAACAATTTTAATGAGTCTATAAATGATTCTATCTTATTAAACATATTCAATTCTTTTCTTGAAAATGCGTCCGATCTATTTATATATTTCTATATGAAAAATACACATTTCAGGAAAACCCTTTAGTAGTATAATATGTGTCGGATTGTAAGGTATGTCAAGATTGTAAGGTTGGCTGATCGAGTGTTGATGATAAGAGCTGTTGTATTTATCTCAGAACATCTGCGTTACGAGATATAAATTATGTACATATCGCAATTTTGTTAACAAGAAATTAAGCAAGATAATATTGGCAGAAACTGCAACTCACTACTGCAATCATACACACCCACACACACACGCGCGGGCGCGCACGCACGCACGCACAGCAACACAATAAATACAAGCATAATTAACTAATTCTGTATATAAACTTAATCCTCAAGACTGTTGACTGAATGCAAACTAAATTTTGAATGCAAACTCAATTGTGAAGCAAAATAATTAACTATTACAATGGAATTTCCTTCTATTTTAAATCTATTTCCTAAGAAAAAGGTAAAAAGCATATATCTCCATAAAAATAACAGGAAATAGAAACAAGAAAAAACTATCAGTATCTTGAATTATGTTCAACGCATTTCCATTTAAATGTATTAAACAATTCTACATAATTAATAAAGGATATATTTTGAATTTCTGTATTTAAAATCATCTCGAATTTTTACTCTACATTTTTCGTTTTCTCTCTTTCTTTTTCTCCTTTGTAATAATGGAATATGCACTGTAATAAATATTTGAATTATCTATGAGGAAACATACGACTCAAACACGCACACAAACAAACACACACAAACACACATTTATATATTCGTATAAGATTATAAATAATAAACCGAAGTCCGTTAATTTCGACGTCAGTTTTTCAGTTGATTTATCAAACAAACAGCTTTTTCACTAATATTTAGAACGAGAGATTATTGCACAGACACATTTACCAGTAAATAGATTCTAATGCATGGAAAAAACATACTAGGCGCACCAAGTTTGGCCTTCGGATTGCCAGTTCAATTCCGAATATGGGCTTCTACAATATCATTTTACCGTTACCCTCACAAGAATTCAGTAGAGCAGTCGTCATGGTCAGCGTCACTTACCGAAAATACTGAGCAGGTGGTGGGGATTAGACTCACGAACGCATGTCTACAAGTCTAACTTCTTATCAACTCTGACACACACACACAAACATATTTTGATGAAATTAGGAATATAATACATGATACATCCTCTCTCTGATTCCCATTTGATCTTTAAAATAGAAATCTCTTAAAATTTGAGTAAAGATCGAGGAAGCCTTTTTTTTGTATATGTATATATATATATGTTTGTGTGTGTGTGTGTTTGTGTGTGTGTATGCATGTACGTATGTACGTATGCACACTTATATGTAAGTATGTATATATATATATTATATATATATATATGTATGTATCTGTGTATCTATGTGTCTACGTGTGTTTGCGCGTGTACAGGTGTGCGCGCGATTTTTCCTCTAGTTACCCTTTTAACAATGGATTCTTGTTATCCTCTTTGATATTGAAAAAAAATGTTAAAAAACTAAACAACTTCTCTATTCACAGGCTGAAACCTGTTGATTAGAAACATGATTTTTCCATTCGATATAACATTTTTAAAAGGATAAATTAATATTCACATTTCTTTGTCATTAACCGCAAAATCCTTTCTATATAACTAATGATGGAATCAAATCTATAATTAGCAAAGCCAGAAGTATTGAATCAAAGATTTTGTTAAATCGTACTTCGAAAATTCTGCTACTAAAGATGACGTACAATTTCATAATTGCTAAACAAAAGCTATACGTGTTGTGTCAATTTTTTCAAAAGGTTTCTCTTCATTTCTTCTGTGTCCATGGGCTCCAGCCAGCCCTACCCACACCATTGAGTGGATATATGCACACATACACGTACCCTCTCCATCTCTCTCCCGTTTCACTCTCTATTTCTCTCACTCACAAACGCATATATTTACAAATATGTATCTATACCTATGTTTACATGCATGTATATAAATACCTACATATATATGGACTTGTGTTTAAAAGATTCCTTCCTAAGCGTCTACAATGTTTTACGATGGCCTCGAGCCGTCCAAATTCAAGCGTTGTCAGTCGTTTTGGCAGAGGGAAATCTAAGAAGCTTGATATATATATATATATATATATATATATATATTATATATATATATATGTATGTATCTGTGTATCTATGTGTCTACGTGTGTTTGCGCGTGTACAGGTGTGCGCGCGATTTTTCCTCTAGTTACCCTTTTAACAATGGATTCTTGTTATCCTCTTTGATATTGAAAAAAAATGTTAAAAAACTAAACAACTTCTCTATTCACAGGCTGAAACCTGTTGATTAGAAACATGATTTTTCCATTCGATATAACATTTTTAAAAGGATAAATTAATATTCACATTTCTTTGTCATTAACCGCAAAATCCTTTCTATATAACTAATGATGGAATCAAATCTATAATTAGCAAAGCCAGAAGTATTGAATCAAAGATTTTGTTAAATCGTACTTCGAAAATTCTGCTACTAAAGATGACGTACAATTTCATAATTGCTAAACAAAAGCTATACGTGTTGTGTCAATTTTTTCAAAAGGTTTCTCTTCATTTCTTCTGTGTCCATGGGCTCCAGCCAGCCCTACCCACACCATTGAGTGGATATATGCACACATACACGTACCCTCTCCATCTCTCTCCCGTTTCACTCTCTATTTCTCTCACTCACAAACGCATATATTTACAAATATGTATCTATACCTATGTTTACATGCATGTATATAAATACCTACATATATATGGACTTGTGTTTAAAAGATTCCTTCCTAAGCGTCTACAATGTTTTACGATGGCCTCGAGCCGTCCAAATTCAAGCGTTGTCAGTCGTTTTGGCAGAGGGAAATCTAAAGAAGCTTGATATATATATATATATATATATATACTCTTTTACTCTTTTACTTGTTTCAGTCATTTGACTGCGGCCATGCTGGAGCACCGCCTTTAGTTGAGCAACTCGATCCCGGGACTTATTCTTTGTAAGCCCAGTACTTATTCTATCGGTCTCTTTTGCCGAACCGCTATGTGACGTGGACGTAAACACAGCAGCATCGGTTGTCAAGCAATGCTAGGGGGACAAACAAAGACACACAAACATATATATACACACACATATATATATATATATATATATACATATATACGACAGGCTTCTTTCAGTTTCCGTCTACCAAATCCACTCACAAGGTATTGGTCGGCCCGGGTTATAGCAGAAGACACTTGCCCAAGATGCCACGCAGTGGGACTGAACCCGGAACCATGTGGTTGGTTAGCAAGCTACTTACCACACAGCCACTCCTGCACCTATATATCTGTTTTTAAAAAAATTTCACGTTAAAATACATATATATTTAACAATACATACACATACCACACAATATATAATATACATATATACACCAAACATTCTGACGTAGGTACATGGCTACATACATATAGAGACATATATAGGTAAAACATAAATATATACAAATGCATATATATGCATGCTGCCACACACACACAAACACACACAGACACGCGCGCGCGCACAAAATCTCTTGGTATGTGCTTATACAACTTAGTTGTAACAGGCAAAAGTAAGAAAAGGAAAAAAAAAACAACAGCGAATAACAAGTGAGTGGAGAGAAAGAAAAGGGGGGGGAGAAGAATAACAAATGAAAGAAAAAGAAACAGAAAATTAGAGAGGGAAAGAGAAAAATAGATAGATGTATAGAGAGTGAAATGATTCTCGTTCCTATAAGTATACAAATATACAAATAAATATGCGCGCAAATATATGCCCCCCCCACATATATATGTATACATATACATCATAACGTATATACACAAGCATATACATATATATATATATATATATATATATATATATATATATATATATATATATATATATTATATATATATATATATATACATATATATATATGGATGTGTATATATATATATATATATTTATATGTGTGTGCGTGTGCGTGTATGTATGTGTATATATATGCGTGTTAGTCTTCGCGTCTGTGTTTGTCCCTACCACTGCATGTAAACCAGTGTTGGTTTGTTTACGTTCCTATAATCTAGTGGTTCAGAAAAATGTAATGACAGAATAAGTACCAGTCTTATAAACTAAGTTATGTGACCGATTATTTCGGCTAGATTTCTTCAATGTGATGCCTCACAATGGCCGCAGTGTAAAAACTGAATCAAGTAAAAGATGAAAATTAACGCGTATATATATATATATATATATATATATATATATATATATATATATATATATATATATATATATATATATATACATATGTTTGCAAGGCGGTACCCCAATACTTCTGTACATTAAGTACCGAGAAAGATCATCATTGGTCAATAAGACTATTGTGTACGAAACATATTTATACTTTACACTTGTGGCTACGCTAGTGCCTAATGAGTCCAGCTCTTCATAAATGGATATGCCCGCCGATATTTGTCACATACACATATCCGTGCGCGTACATACACATGCGCACAAACATACACACGCCCACAGACACACATACATACAGATGTATGTGTAATCAAGTGTCTTATATTAGTAACCAAGTGTCTTACATTTTAAAAGATTTGTTTTATTTGATATCGGAATTTCTTTAAGCATCTAAAACCTTCTCGCACATGACTCTACATATATGTGACTGAAGTTTTCTGCTTAATACTTTCGTTGTGTTTTCATACAAGTGTTCAAGATGAAAACTCTTGAAAAGATATATCAAAATATACCAAATAATGGTAAGATAGGTTTCAAATAGCCTTCGTGGTATTTAATAAAAATACGTGTTTAACAAGGAGAACGAAAATGAAACTGGCCAGTCATTTTGATGATGCCTAAGCATATTTATATTTTCAGTTGAAATGGGCTCATTGATATTACTTTCGAGAATATAATATCAATGATGATAAGATATAAAGTTGAAAACGAATTAACACATCTAGATAATTTAGGTTGCCGATTGGCTTATGAGATGTGGAAACGAAGAGTTGGAAAATCAGACTTGACATGACTTGAAATTAGTTCCATCATCAATTACCGTTAAATTAAGTTTTGCAATAAATATCAGCGTTTCTGTACTAAGCTGTCTTTCTATTTCGCAGCTTAGTAGGAATAGTATATAGATTTTTTTTGTTGCTGGTACGTGTATTTTGAAATTGGTTGTAGAATAAAGAACACTGGAATATGGGACTTAGCGACTATGATAGAATTTATTATAATTATAGAATAGGTAACACTATTATAGAGACAAATATTTTTAATGATACATATGTAGTTGATTTGAAAAGTAAATGGCAATAGTAGAATGCTTGCAACCTTAATATTTCATTATAAATAAAATAAGATGATGAGAATGAAACAAGAGTAAGGAGTTTGGTAATGTACAGGGGTTGGACAAAATAACCGAAACACCTAGCATCATAATTTTGAAATATCTATAAAACCGTCAAAAGCTTGTTTATTTTTATGTTTTTTTTTTATTTATTATTAGTGTAGCTTCATATGTTTTGCTAAATTCGCCGTTTTGTTTTTCAGATATTATCAGAAAATGGTAAATAAATTCATTAAAATGACTGTCAAAGAGATCAAGTTGTTGCTGCTCGTATGGCAGGCGCTAGCGTAACGAAAACAGCCGAAATGTTTGGTACTGTCTCGAAAGTAATGACGGACTTTGAGAAAGAGGGAAAAACCTCATCGAAACAAAACTCCGGAAGAAAACCAAAACATTCAGATAGGGACCGTCGGACTCTTATGCATATTGTTAGAAAGGATCACAAAAGTACAGATCCAAAAATTACTGCAGAACTTAGCGACCACCTCGAGAACCTAGTTTCCACAAAACCTCTTCGCTGGGAGCTGCACAAATCCGGATTTCACGGGAGGGCAGCAATCAGAAAACAATTACTTTCAAAAGCAAACGTGTGGAGACAACCAAAAGAAGCATTTGACCCAGACTGCCTCCTTCTAACTGCTAAACATGAAGGAGTATATGTGATAATCTGGGGGAGGGGTCAATATCTTCGAAATCCAATGATTTCCCTTCATGGCAGAATTAATAGTCAAGATTATTTCAGCATTTTATCTCATCAAATTCATCCTATGGTTGCGGAACTGTTTCAGGAGAGAAAGCCAATCTTTCAGGATGAGAATGCACCAATTCACACAGCTAAAGTTGTTTCTGAATGGCTTGAGGAACATTCTAGTGAAGTTGAACATCTTACGTGGCCACCACAGTCCCCAGATCTCAATATTATTGAACATTTATGGTGCATTTTAGAAAAGCAAGTGAGGATTCGATATCCTCCACCATTATCACTACAAGTACTGGAGACTGTTTTAAAATAAATTTGTTTGAAATTTTAAGGTGTTTCCATTATTTAGTCCAACCATTGTAGTTGTGACAAAGATAATTTTTTCTTTTGAATGACACTTATTTTAAAAGTAAATGAATATGTTAAAATCTGAAGTGGTGAGTATAATCAGCGATACGGATTAATATACAAAAGCTGATGGCTAAAATGATTAGTAATTTTTGGCTACCATGTTCATGACAATAATTGCGTTGTTGTCATCGAGATAGAAAGGAAATAATTTATCCTTTCATTTTCTCACTTATCTTCCAGACATGACAGTTAAATAAACGAAATATATTTCCTATATTTCCATCAGCTAGTGAAAACACAGCAGAGGAGAATTATTGCAAATATTATCGGCACACAGACTGCCTATGTTTTTGAGGTAAACCATTGAATAAACATTTAGCGAAATGTAAACATTATCCAGACAATCGAGGAATTTGTCTTACTAATCTTTTGGAAGACAGTAAAAACTATATATCTATGTTGATGTGTATCCAGAAGTATTATTTTATTTTGCTACTGTTTCATGTAATTTGACAACTATCATGGCGGGGCACTGCCTTCGAGGGTCAGACATTAGCCATTCACATTGGCCTCAGTTTTTACATTAATTCAGTATTTATTTTGTAGTTCCCCTAATTTATTCTTCAACTCTTTTACTCGTGTCAATCGTTTGACTGCGGCCATGCTGGAGCACTTTCATAAAGGGTTGTTTTTAGTCGAAGAAATCTACACTAGGATTTATTTTTTTGTAAGCTTAGTACTTATTCAATCGGCTTCTTTTTGCCGAACCGTCAAGTTACGAGGAGGTAAACGCACCAACAACCGCTATCAAACGATGGTGGTGGTGGTAGTGGTGCTGGGGGTGGTGGTAGTGGTGCTGGGGGTGGTTGACAAACACAAACAAGACTCTCCCCACCCACACACACATATATATGTGTGTGTGTGTGTGTTTGTGTGTTTTTGTGTGTGAGACGAGCCTCTTTCGGCTTCCGTCTACCAAATTCCCTCACAAGGTTCTGGGTGGGCCGAGACTATGGTAGAAGACATTTGCCCAAGGACTGAACCCGGAACCATGTGGTTGGGAAACAAGATAATTACCATACAGCCACTCCTGTAGCTTTACACACGAAACTATATTTCATAGAGTTGTGAACACACACACACATCTGTGTACGTATGTGCTGTGTGTGTGCGTGCATGTATGTGTGTATTTGTGTTTGCATATCAGTGTGAATGTGTGACCGTGAGTGTAAATGTGTGTGCGTGATTGTAAATGTATGTGTGAAGTTTATACGTATGATGACCAGAATGCATTTGTGCTAGGTGTTGAATAGAATACTCCAAATGTCTGAAGATGACAACCATTGCGCCATGCTGTCATGCATGCACTTGTGTGCACGCACTCACATTCACAAATACACATAAACACACACCCATACCAGAAAGAGCCCCTCCTTCGGTCATGAATGACCATGGGATTGCACCTAGAAAGATCCCCTCCGAGACACAAGTCTGGGCAAGGTTATTTATGGAAGACCAGCAATCTCCCATTCCCTTCACCAACGATTTTATTCAAGAGAAAGTCAAAGACGAGAACAGATTGTCACCAGTGACGTCGCAATTCATTTCTATAGCGGAGTGGACAGAAGCAACGTGAAATAACGACTTGCTCAAGAACACAACATAAAGTGAGGTTCGTGAATCGAATTCACTACATCCACATTAGATTCTTATCTTTCTATACAAGTTATTAGCATTGTCTTTGACTTTCTATCTCGGAAGCTGTAGATGTCCACTCGCATCATTTAGTTCCCTTATTGCTAGTACATTTATGTATCAAACTTTCTATTCATGTATTCTATTTATCGTCATTATTCATGAATAGCCTCCCGCAATATATGTCTAAGGACACTCTTCGGTATATCAATATTTAAGGATGCTCTGCTGTGTAAAACTAATACTAAAATTGGGAGACATTACGTAGCTGTCGCATCAGTCTCTCTCTCTCTCTCTCTCTCTTGCTCTCTCTATCTTTCTCTCTCTTCCTCTTGCTCTTTCATTTCTCTTTTTATTCGGTGTTCTTGTATCATATATATATTATATATATATATATATATACACACATATATAACTTTTACGCATGTTTTGTGTTGGTGAGTATGTGTGTGTGTGCGTGTGTATCTGTTCAGGTTTATATTTAGAAATGTTTTATTAATTCTATGCACTTTTCTCTTTCTTATTCATGCTTCACCATAAATGCATACAAAATACTATTGTTTCTACATGTTTAATAGTTAATAAGGTGTTTTCACCTGTATTTGTGAGCAAATCCAGAATATTCGCCATTTTAAATTTATATATTAAGAAGCTGATATCGGTTTAGCATAGCATCGTAGTGTAGATGTCCACATTTCAAGCAATAATTATAAAATGAAGGTTCAATAAAAAAAATATGAAGGAAATATACGCCTGACTGTATGGATGGAAGCACTCCGTCGGTTACGACGACGAGGGTTCCGGCTGATCCGAACCAACGGAACAGCCTGCTCGTGAAATTAACGTGTAAGTGGCTGAGCACTCCACAAACACGTGTACCCTTAACGTAGTTCTCGGGGATATTCAGCGTGACACAGAGAGTGACAAGGCCGGCCCTTTGAAGTACAGATACAACAGAAACAGGAAGTAAAAGTGAGAAAGTTGTGGTGAAAGAGTACAGCAGGGATCACCACCATCCCCTGCCGGAGCCGTGTGGAGCTTTAGGTGTTTTCGCTCAATAAACACTCACAACGCCCGGTCTGGAATCGAAACCGCGATCGTATGACCGCGAGTCCGCTGCGCTAACCACTGGGCCATTGCGCCTCCATGCCTGACTCTATAACGTAAATGTGTATGATTCCTCACCCCCATTGTTTGAAAGTATGATGGATAACCCGCTGCTACATTCATGGGTGGTTCAAGTTGATTATCAAATATTCTATACATCTATATATAAGTGTAGTCTAAGTGTTTGCCTGTATTTGTTTAAATCTCTTTCCTCTTTACTCTCACCATTACAATACAAATATATAAAATTGCAAGTTGACATTTCACTGCTTGATAACATAGATTCAGAAATAGGAATCTATCGGCTCCGACACAAAATATTTGGCTTAGATATTTCAGAACTGTCATGTGATTTTTCAGACAAACATCACCGTTATCTGCAATTCCAAAAGGAAAAAAAATGTTCTTTCCTGCGCACGCACTCTAAGAGACACACGAGCGTGTGTCACATAAGTACATATTCCGATACTGGAAGATGAGAATTATGTCTATAGATTGGTGCTAATCTTAGGCTCTTATGCATCCATACACATTCAATCTCTTTTTCCCTCTCTCTCACACACACGCACACACACAAACACACACACGCATATATATGAGTATGTATATACAAGGTGTCGAAATTATAAGTTTATCTGATTGGCAGCTGATGAAAGAAAATTTCTGATAATGAAAAATGCACGTTTTCTTCCCTCGCTGTGATGTATCAGAAAATATAAATCCCCGGTACACACAATATCTTCAATCTACATCACAATATAAGGATATGTTGCGACGTCTTATATAATTACGATATTATTATTATTATTATTATCATTATTATTATTATTATCATTATCATTATTATTATCATTATTATTATCATTATCATTATTATTATTATTATTATCATTATTACTATTATCATTATCATTATTATTATCATTATTATTATCATTATTATCATTATTATTATTATTATCATTATTATCATTATTATTATTATTATTATTATTATTATTATTAATCAATTGTTGTGCCTATTATGTTCCCTGTTTTGTCAATATCCTTTATATCTTTATGCTTAAATTTGTTTATCTTCTTGTCGTTGTGTATATCATATTAAACATTTCGGTACGTCTTTAAGTTTTTTTGATTGTAAACGGTGTTTGAAGCCTAGCACTCAAAACTATCATTATTTTGTTTCATAGATCAGTTTGTTTAAATCAAAACATTTAAATTTGTTAAAGAGTTGAACATTATAGAGCAATGATATGATTCCTTTTATGGTCACAGAGATCCAAAGCCAAATCAAAATATACACATAAAACACGGAAAACAATAGACAAATTTAACTGAAAGGCTGAGATCAACAAGAAATACAGACAGATTGATAAATAAGTTATCACACACAAAAAAAAAAAAATGATTGCTGAATTGAACAAAAGAATAACAAGAGAAGGCTCCTCAAATATAAGTAGGAGCACTTGCATGAGGTATCTCGAGGTAGCTCGCATAAAATTCACACAGGTTTGACTCGCCGAATACAATGCTTTCTATCATTTGTATTAATTATTTGCAGATGGGTGGAAACTAAAACATGCATAACGATTTAATTTCAATTAATAAGAAACTTATATATTTGAACTTTAATATACTGCACTAGATATTGTGTTTTGTTATATATGATTATTAATCGATACCAGTCAGTATCTAGTAATTTATTTCATCTCACAAACTACAAAAACTAAAACGAAAACAAAAAAAGTTGAACGAATTAAGGAATTAATACGGCTCGACCGCGTATTAGCGCTGTCAACGACTCAAATCTACTGGGATTCTTGCTCTCATGCTTAGGATTTAAAATGTCACAAGATGAATAAACAGAGTTCTACTATCCTTCAACGAAGTTAACGTTTCAGAGACAATATGTATCCGATATTCCTTTGACACTTCGAATCCAATCACTTCAGAAAGGTCACAACTTCAACTTGTCAAGCATTAATGGAAATATTAGAATATACACAGGTTTTTTGTAGAGTATACGTGAGTATATATATGTATGTTCATAAAGATGTGTTTGTACTACGTACATAAGTGACTATGTATGTATGTGGGGGCGTGTACATGATTGTATATGTGCTTATGTATTGGTGTGAATGTATATCATACGTGTATATATAATGTATAATATATATATGTAGTTGAAACACTCCTGTCACAACCTGGGACATTGAAAACTGGCTTTAATGCAAGAAAGTATACTAGCCCCTTAATATTTTATATTCTATATTTCATCTGTTCAATAAGACAATCAATATTAATGTAGAGTATAGAATATATAGTATAAATATAGTAAAATGAAATGAAGTATTGATTGTCTTATTGAACAGATGAAATATTGAATATAAAATATTAAGGGGCTAGTATATTTTCTTGAACTCGATCTGATATATTTTTATCCGAGTCAACTTCACCCAATCTTATGACGGAGAAGAGAGAAAAAGCGACAGAACACGAACAGTTACGAAACGTTAGCATCTGATAACACAAAGACGTCATTATATATATATATATATATATATATATATATATATCGTGATCACGTGACCGGCCAGACCATCAGATGTTGTTACGCATCGCTGGTCACAATTCACTTCGCATTGTTTTAGCCTTCGAATGACGCCACCCCGCTGGCTAAGCGAGCAGGCCGACAGAAGAAAGAGTGGGAGAAAGAGTGGTGAAAGAGTACAGCAGGGATCACCACACCCTGCCGGAGCCTCGTGGAGCTTTTAGGTGTTTTCGCTCAATAAACACTCACAACGCCCGGTCTGGGAATCGAAACCGCGATCCTGCGACCGCGAGTCCGCTGCGCTAACCACTAGGCCATTATATATATACGTCTGTGTGTGCGTGCGTGCGTGTGTGTATGTATATCTACCTGTGTGCGAATGCGTACGTCTACGTCTTCGTGTGTGGGCTTGTCTATGGTCGCGAGATGTCTGTGTATATCCGTAGTATCTGT
>NW_021835470.1:22500-25000 GCF_006345805.1 Octopus sinensis | reverse complement strand
TATATATATATATATATATATATATATTATATATATGTACATCTGGTGTTAAACAAGGCAGTGTATTATGTCCCCCACCCATTTATGTCATAGTTGAATTTGTACTCACAGAGCTCTTGGAGTGGTGAGTGGAAAATCCAGTATTTCGGACAGTGTGCTTTTTTTAATGGACAAGGTTGAAATTAAAGAGATACAGCACAGTTTCATATCATATAGCTAGAGTGTCTGGTTACAAATAATATGGAAGGCAGGACCACTGGAATTTCATATGTGGATGGAAAACAGTAGGAGACAGAAAGTGGGTAGGAAAGGTAGAAAAAAAATCACATGTCTCCCAGTTCTTCAGAGAGAGACACTTAAGGATATTGTACCAGTCTAATTACAAAGCCGCTAAATTGCACCGCATCCAGTCATGCTTCCCGGTTCATATGTATATTTCGGTCTACATTCATCCAAAATATATACATCAATATTTCATATCAAAATAGAATCGTTATTTCAGCTTGCAATATTTGGTTTGTGTATTGTTGCTAACATTTCATAATTCCTCAACACATGTTCATGAATATGTATTTTTCAATATCAGTCTCAGATTTAATTCTCTGGATACTGAATAAACAAACCGATTACACTTCACTTCTCTCAATTTCCCTTATATTATCGGTTTGTATTATTTTTAATAGAAATTATTTCCCCAAACACAAAAATACATTAAATTGAAAACTACTTATACATCTCTCTCTCTCTCTCTCTCTTGCTTGTTCCGTGTGTGTATATATACGTGTGTGTGTGTGTGTTTGTGTGTGTGTGTGTATGTGATATTCACAAGCGCTCTCCCGAACATTAACACACATCACAAATGTACATGTACACATATACAACTACGCACACACAAATGTATATTCTTACTTAGAAATTGTTCTACCATGAGTTCTACAGTTACAAATCGACAAATCATGCACCTATTGAAATAGATACATGGATTAATCGTATATTCATATTCACATCTCTCGCTCTCTTAGTTATATAAAATGTTATACCTCTTAGTGTGTAACGAGCTCTGATTATTACAATATAAATCTAAATCATTGCGTGAGTGCATATGTGCGTGTGTTTATACATAAACATATTGCATTGATTTCTCTCTCTCTCTCTCTTATAATATTGGTGGCATACCTGTGAACCAAATTAGAATGAAGCTCATGTGGAGGGAGGAAATCTTACACACCTTTTGATGCATGCGCTCATCGTTATTAGCCGCTCGCACCCTTTTTTCTATATTTCTAGCAGTAACTTACAAAAATATAAAGGCTTGAAGAAAGCAGGATAAAAGGTAAGCTGATAAATATAGAAAACAACTGACATGTAAGAAAATTATTTAGAGGACGGGTTTGGAGAATTAAATACATAGGTGATTGAGGAAAGTTGCTTTGTTATTTCAGTTGATGCAAAAATGATTTCTCTTTGAAAGCCAATAGCAACTAACAGAGATGCAATGGCTGCAGAGAATAAGCATCAGATTCGCAAGTAAAAATAGCCTCTAGCAGAGGCCTAGAATAAGAATAGAAAATGCTTCCTGAATGAATACGAAGATAAACTCGAGAAAGTTCATAGATATATGATTAATGCAAAATAACAAAGAAGTAATTAAATAAATAATAAACAAATAAACAAATAGAATGTAACAAATAGCATGACATGCATACCAGTTAACATGTGTGGCCATAAGAGGGCATGTTTTTCGGGTGTTTTAGAATGATACGTTGATACACAAAGCTGCTTCCATTTTTGATGTTTAAAAGAAAAAGAAGCGTCGCCTAAACAAAGAAAGGTGTTCTTGCGCAGTTTCATCCAAAGTTAAGATATATTAGAACCGAGCAGTATTGTTGGAAAATTATTAATCCAGTCGTCCTGGTGGGCTGTTAAATAGACCTGCATTATCAGGACGGCTTTTAAAGCTCTTTGGACTGAGCTTGTTGGAAACCGAATTGGACAAATAAAGACACAGCTGAAACGGAAGTGGATCTTATCGGTCACTTACAACTCAATCAATATATTTAATGAATTCGTGCGGATTAAGAAAAATAAGTTGGGAATTTTGAGCTGCAAAACATTGAGGAAAGGTCTACCATTAAAGAAGTATATAATAACAATTCAGGGAATACCATAAGGGAAAGGCTTTTATGAGGTAATTACAAAAATATGACATTATTGATACCTCTTGACGTTACCGAGGACGATGCATTGACTGAAAAATATATAAACAGCACAGATCGAATTGTAGAGAATTTAAATTATGTAGAGAATGTAATATTGATACGAGCAGAGGAGGCGCAATGGCCCAGTGGTTAGGGCAGCGGACTCGCGGTCGTAGGATCGCGGTTTCGATTCCCAGACAGGGCGTTGTGAATGTTTATTGAGCGAAAACACCTAAAGCTCCACGAGGCTCCGGCAGGGGATGGTGGTGATCCCTGCTGTACTCTTTCACCACAACTTTCTC
>NW_021835470.1:0-20000 GCF_006345805.1 Octopus sinensis | reverse complement strand
GATCGATAGCTCCTACACGCATTATTTCTCTCCCTGTGTTTTTTTTTCCTGTGTATCTCTCTGTCGAAGAGCGTTGGCTCGAACGTAAAAACTCGTTCTATTTCTATACCTGAGCGCCATACTAATACATTTGTTTGTTTGTACTCCACGTGCCTCCGTCTTTTGTTTATTTTCGTAAACCCCCGTTATATATATATATATATAATACTACAAAATTAGAGAATGGAGAAACATACTTAAATCAATAAAACATCAACTATCCGATGATACCCATCAATACTTTAATACACCATTACATATGAGTAAAGGCATTATATAAAATGAGATATACAGTATAGTAGTAAAAAGATAAGAGATATAAGTAAAAAATTTTCAAATATAATATGCAATTAAATCAAAACTGACAGCTGTTTCGGCAGTGAGGGCAGTCATACCTCATTTAACCTCTAAGCCATAAAGGCAGGTATAAATGAGGCATTAACAAGGATGCCCCACGGCCTCTTCAGAGAATTAAATTAAATTTGTTATAATTGTGAAAAATAAATATAACCATATACATATAAATATAAAAATAAAAAATGTAAAATATAAAAAATATAAAAACTTATACATCATAATGCTACACTTATATAATATAATACTTATTGGTACAATAAAGGAAGGTAAACAGAACAAAATAAAACAAAATATATATCAGTGTATATATAATATTAATAAGTACCGATATTATACATATTTGGCTAATAGTTTTTTTAAAAAAAAAACTAACACATAGGGAGATGAAAAATAATAATTAAAACCATGGTTCAGTTCATAAAATTCTAAAGCTATGAAAGTTAATAAAAATTACTATTAATATTAATAATAATAATAATAATAATAAAAATAATAATAATAATAATAGATACAGTTAAGTTAGCACCAAGTCCATCCTTTCAAGATCGAAATAACTATGAGTTTAGAAATGCTGATCACTAGGTAAAGAAAATTTAGATTAATTCGATTGGCTATTGGTTTGAAATTTAAATCACAAAAGAAAATTATACGGTTGTTGGTAGTCACGGAACGCCAATATTCACACACGCATCTACAGATCAATCGCACATACACACATAGTTATATGTATATACATACACTTATACACATACATAATCACAAGCAACAACTAGCACATAGATAAACAAAAAGGGAAGCAACTATGCTACCATTTAGTCCTTCAAAATTATAACTGTGCCTCAAATAACGAAAAAAGAACCACCCATGCATTTCATAAAATATTTAATTTAGATATAAATATATTTTTAATATCATATGTTACTAAGTCAGAAAATTATTTCATGGGTAACTTAAAATTTATAACACCGGTTTGTTGCATAGTAAACATACGGTTGTTAGATTTATCGTAAGTTTGTTATGATTCCAAGTACGCTAAATTATAAAATTATAAAATATATATTAATTTATATATTATAAATAAATCACTTATTTACTTAATAAATTTAATGCCATAATATACCAGTTTAGGCATTAAAAAATAGAAGGGGAAGTACTAATGTAAACGCTTATGAGAACATCACAGAAATTTTTAAAAATTTATATTATAAATACTTAAGGTAAAATGTGAAAAGATAAATAAGAAGGAATAAAAACTAAGGAATAAATACGGTATACACATATTATAAGTACAAACCAGTATATATGTATTAATATATTATTAAAATTAAATAAAAATAAATGATAGATATGTATGTATAAAACTACCCTAGTATAAGTAAATAAGTAAAAAATAAATAGATAACAAATTAGATGACTTGATATGTATGTAAACATCTACACTTAAATAGGCAAATAAATAACTAATTAGAAGACTAAATGCAGAGATTGATAACATTACAATAAAATAAAAATAAAAAATAAAATAAAAAATAATAAATAATAAATAAAGTGAATATATATGTTATATTATTGAAAGTAAATATGTATGGAAGGATAATTTAAAGTACAGATCCAGAGGACTATAGATATAAACTAAATATATATGGCTGGTAATATTTATAAAGCCAAATGTATGTAAATGAAAAAATGAAAAAAATGAAAAAAATGAAAAAGGTTTATTAGTGAGTAGCATAAGATACAAATTAAGGTGAGTACAAAGAAAGACCAAATATACAATAAAAAAAATCCAAAAAACACATACAAAAAACCTATATTCTCTACCTAAACACACCAAACTTATAAAAGGCTCTCATATATTACATATTATACAATATCCTTACATTATCTAGAGCTAGGTATCTAACCAAGATATATATATATACTATGCAATATACTATGCAATATTAGAAAACTTCAAAAATCACATATTACAAGGCAAATACCAAAATGAATATGTTATATCGTGTCATATTGCATTTCCCTTAAAAAACAAACAAAAACCCACATACAAAAAACAAGAAACAAATAATACTAGACACATCTATTATTATTATACAAATGTAGCTATAAAAATTATAAAATTATAAATTTATAATTTGTATACTTAAGAATTATAGAAGACCACAGGTATAGTTAGTTAAAGAAGGGAGTTAAAAAATTAATAATAGTGGAAGTGCTAAGTTCTATTTGAATCTAGAAAAGGTGAACGGTAGCCTATGAATGCAAAAGAAGTTTTTTCATTAATGTTGTTAATAATTTGCCGACCCGCTTTAATAATGAAAAAAATTTAATACATAGAGAGCATTTTTTATTTTTTCCATTATACACAGGTGCTGAAGTTAGTATTTTCCAGTTTAATCTAAAATCTAAGTTCTTACTTTTAAGTTCCCAAATGTAAGCACTTAGCCCTGTAGAGTACATTCTATTTTTATTTCTAAAAGTATATCTGTGATAATTCAATCTTTGTTTTATGCTATTCATAGTTGCCCCGATATACACCCTACTACTCAATGTGTATCTACAGTGCATTGGTAAACTACCTCCTTCCTGAGGCATTGATTACCAAATACACATTTATTTTTGTTTCTGCAATTACAAAGATTAACAGAATGAGGAAATCTAAGATTGGTCTCCACCCCTATACTACCATTCACATTATAAGTGTTACAATTGTTATCATCATCCAAACCCAAAATCAACGAATGAGTTAATTTCACATTATCGGCTATATTCCTATCACTAGTACTAGTATTGGTAGTAGTAGTATGATCTATTACATTTATATTATCTCTGACAGGTACGGTGCACTCTTTATTAGTAAGGGGGTTGTTCACATTCGTTCTAAGAAAGTTCTGTTCCTATTATTATTAAAGAGGGGCACATTTCCCTGGTCTAAATTCAATTTTCTATCCCTTATAAGTGATCCAGTTTCCTGTTATTAAAAGAGGAGATAATGGTGGCTAGATTATGGGTAATGCTATATCCCACTCTAACAGTACTGTTGTTAATTAAAGGACTAAATTATTCTTATCCTTACCAAAATGCCTAAATATAACATTATGCAAAGCTCTCACTATGTTTGTTTTAATCTGCATTGCATATGGGATAATCAACCATAGTGTATCCTTATCAGAAATAGGATTGCCTATAGAATTATTGTTATTTGTAAAAATCCTATTCCTAGACCAACCATAGGATTACTATTCTTACCACTGTCATTGTTATATCTATCTATATCAATATTCCCATGGTTATTGCGCAAGTAAACTTTACCATTATCATGTCTACCATAAGTTTTAATTAGTATATTATTATTAATATTACTACTATTACCCGTATGCTCAGATCTATTTGAGCTACCGTTCACCTTTCCGAGGTTAACATCACTTCTACATTTATTATAGGTGTTATCATATATTCCATTTTTACTATTCATATGTATATTGTTGCTTATCCTAAATCTATTGGTGTTGTTCCTGATAGTTTTACCTCCATTAGGAGGGTTCCCCTTAGGTATAAACCATATCTTACTTTTGTATCCTGCCTTAAGCAATGCTGCATTGTATCTATCACAATGCTTGTTAAAAATTTCCTCGTTAGAGGATAAACTAGAAATTCTCTGACTAATGCTACGCACTAGTGCATTTTTAATTTGAGGGGGTGATTACTTGAACGGTTAATATATATTAGGTTAGAATTAGGTTTAATATAGGGTTCATGTAAACCATTAGTAATGTTACAATTAACATCTAAATAATTAGCAGAATAATTTTCACTTTCAATGATAATGGATAGGCCGAAACTTTTAAAAAATTTATTTATTCTTTTTTTCAGAAGATCTAATCTCCTATTTGATGTATTCTTAACACAAAATAAGGCGTCATCTCTGTATAATCCACCTTTTAATTCAGGGAATTCCCTACTAAAGTTATCTAATAGATACATCCCAACTAGATCAGTCACCTCCGCCGAGTCCGGTGATCCCATTGTGATATCGAACAAGTTGGGTGTGTCCTTTCTAGCCCAAAGTTTATTATCAAACTCAATTAAAGTTTTCCTGGCTGTTAGTATAACCTTAATCTCCCCCATACTTAATTTAGTGTATTTTCTAGCAAAAATTAAGGACTTATTTAATATAATAGGGTTAATGGAAGTGTAATAATTCTGTATATCAAATTGGATAAATTTATTTCTATTATAGCTAAAGTTGTTACTGTCACAGACCTTAATGGCCGAAAACCAATCCAAAGCACCCTGAGTATTCTTCCAAAGGTTTAGTTTGATTTTATTGCGGATGGTGGGTAGATATTTGTCTAGAATGAGTTTGCTTAGTCTGCCTAAGTCAGATTTAGTGGGGCAAATTAATCTGACCTGTGTGTTTCCAAGAAAATTCTCTTTATGATCCTTTAGTGTAATTCTCGGTCTAGATGGGGTGTAGGGTTCTGTTTTTTCTTCTAGGTAGTAGTCAAATATGATTTCTCTGATCTCCAGGTTCAGTTTTCTAAGTGTACTAGAAGGTACTACTTTGTATTTCTTGGTTATTTCTTTGTGTAGAAGATCATGATATGCAGGAATGTCAATATTATAGATGTTGCTGGTTTAGATAAATAGATAGACAGACAGACAGATAGAGAGATATACAAATATATATACATGCATACATATACATACATATATATATATATATATATATGCATGCAAATAAACCAATATACATTTTAAGCCAGCGATAATTTAGTTACGTATGAGTGACCTCCCCTGACTATCGATGTTTACAACTGCTTTCGTATCTTCTGTGCGTTCCTCGTTAAACTTGACATAATTTACATTGAGCGTCCTCATTATTTCTTTCCTCACCTCTTCTAAGTGATGCTCCACGAAAGTCATTCTACACGTTTTTTTTTTAATTCTTTATAGTTTGTTCATATTTATTGACTGACTGAATAACCACGTTATAAAATCTGTCATTTAGTTGACAGTCCAAACGAGGATTCACATCGAATCATACGCGCGCGCGCACACACACACACTCACGCACACATACACACGCACAGACAATCGCACGGGCGTACATACACACATACACACACATTGATTTATCTATAGATATAGGCGTTTTATAATCATATATATACACATCCATGTGAGTATATATCTACACACATACACACACACACACGGATACAAACATACACGTCAATGTGTCTATAGATATATGTGTTTTATAGGCGTGGCTGTATGGTAAGAAGCTTCCTTCCCAACCTCATAGTTACGAGTTCAGTCCCACTGCGTGGCATCTTGGGCAGGTGTCTTCTATTATAGCATCGGACCGACCAAAGCCTTGTGAGTATACTTGGCTGACGGAAACTGAAAGAAGCTCGTCGTATATATATATATATATGTGTGTGTGTTTGTGTCTGTGATGACCCCACGACCATCGCTTGACAACCGAGGGGTTTAAGTCCCTGTAACTTAGCAGTTCGACAAAAGAGCAATACAACTGGTACTAGTCTTACAAAGGATCAATTTCTTTTTTATTCTTTTACTGGTTTCACTCATTCGACAGGAGCCATGCTGGAGCACCGCCTTAAAAGGTCTTTAGTCGAAGAACTGGACCCTAGACATTCTTTTTTGTAAGCCTAGTACTTTTTCTATCCGTCTACTTTGCCGAACCGCTACATTACAGAGTCAAACACACCAGCATCGGTTGTCAAACACGGAGACAAACACACACACACACACACACACACAGACACACACACACACACACACATATATATATATATAATATATATATATATATATATATATATATATATATATCTGTCGCCATAAGTTAGCAAACCGCTAACATATGGTGATGTAAACTAACAAGCTATACTTACTATGCTATGAGCAACAAATTTAAACAAACAAAAGCACACTCAGAGAGGCTCTCACGGGGATTTCTGTATGTGTGTGTGTGTACGCGCGCGTCTTCAGAATATCCGTCAATCATATTCATTACTAAAGTATTGTCTACCGGGATGAAGTAGTAAAACACATCTGCACAAGACGATAAGCAATTAAATCGAACCCGAACCGAATCTACGTAGTTGAGAAACGCAAGAAAGATATATTTCGTATCTATATTATTGAAAGCTGGTAGAATTGTTAGCGCGCTGGACAAAATGCTTAACGGCATTTCGTATGTCTTTACGTTCTGACTTCAAATTCTGCCGAGGTCGACTTTGCTTTTCATCATTTCGGGGTCGATTAATTAAGGACCAGTTACGCACCAGTGTCGATATAATCGACTTAATCCGTTTGTCTGTCCTTGTTTGTCCTCTCTGTGTTTAGCCCCTTGTGGGTAGTAAAGAAATAGGTATTTCGTCCGTCACTACATTCAAATCATGCCGACGTCTCCTTTGTCTTTCATCCTTCCGTGGTCGATGAAGTAAGTACCAGTTACGCACCTAACCCTAACCCCGCCCCCACAAAGAAAAAAAAGCAATTTCAGGCCTTGTGCCTATAGTAGAAATGATTATTAAAGTGGAGTCGGGGGGAATGCATATTCTGACTAAACAAAACGGCTTTTGTGTTGTGAAACAGAAACAAAAATGAAAGTGATAAAAAACAACAAAAACCCATTAATAAAGTATGCGGTTGCTTAGTGTGGTGGTGGTGGTGGTGGTGGTGGTGGTGGTGTATAAATTGATGGTGAGGATTGAGGAAAATGTATGACTGTAGTATGTCTATAGTGTAGAATTATTTATAGAATTAGATGTAGGTCTGTTGAAAATAATTTGCGGGGTTTTGATGGTGCACCTGTTGTATGTAGGTGGTACATAATGAATGCAATGAAAGATAAGAAGCCTTTGGCAGGAACTAATAGTGCATGTGTTTGGGGTGTAAACCACATCTAGATGTTGTATTATTAACCGTGTTTCTAATAATAAACAGCGTTTAATAATTGCTTCTAACTCAGGCACAAGGCCAGAAGTCTTGAAACAGTGCTTGTTAGTTGATGCCATCGACCCCTGTAGGGGTCACAGATGCTGTATTCCATCGACCCCTGAGGGATGGATGGTAGAGCCAACGTCGACGGTATTTAAGGCGGCGCGCTGGCAGAATCGTTAGCGCGTTGGGCGAAATGCTTAGCGGTATTTCGGCTGACGTTACGTTGTGAGTTCAAATTCCGCCAGGTCGACTTTGCCTTTCATCCTTTCGGGGTCGATAAATTAAGTACCAGTTACACACTGGGGTCGATGTAATCGACTTAATACCTATGTTTGTCCCCTCTCTATGTTTAACCCCTTGTGGGTAATAAAGAAATAGGTATTTAAATAAGGCTTAATAATAAATGTTGCTTACTATTAGGAAAGGTGGGGGCGCGTGGCTTAGTGGTTAGGGTGTCAGCATCATGATCATAAGATTGTGGTTTCGATTCCTGGACCGGGTGATGCGTTGTGTTCTTGAGCAAAACATTTCATTTCACGTCCACTCAACTGGCAAACATTAGTAACGCTGCGAATGACTGGCGTCCCGTCCAGCTGGGGAACACATACGCCATAGAAACCGGGAAACCGAGCCCATGCGCCTGGCTAGGCTTTAAAAGGGCGCATTTATTTTTTATTACTATTTGCAATAATAACAAATAAATGGTAAATAGTTGTTGCTATTTCGCTATTGAAACGATTAAAAAAACTAGAGAATCAACAAACCAAAAGAAACATGTGCAACAATAATCTTAGATGCAAACGAGAGAAATATCCCAAACTGATGACAAGTAGTAGTAGTAGTAGTAGTAGTAGTAGTAGTAGCTGCAGTGGCCGCAGCAGTAGCCACCACAAACACGTAGAGGCAACGGCGGCCGCTGCAGCAGAACTAGCAGCAGCAACCAAAAACGACAGCCTATACGTGGTCATTTAGCCTGCTAGAAATCACCCACGAAACGGCTCAGAAATAGGACAAATTAGAAAATGTGATCCTTGATGCAGGTCATTTCATAATAAATGAAAGACGAGAAAGTTACGGCTTCAGAGACTTTTGAACATAGATACAGTCAGGACTGACTTGAGCTAGGCAATACTAACATCAAGCGGCAAACATTACAGTTTAAGACCGGCAACAACAGCAGTGCCAACAATAACTATGCTTAGCAAATTATAGTCTCTAGCTCTCTCACTCTCTCTCCTTCTTTCTCATAGCTACACACATGAGAAAGAGATTGAAAATTTGAGCAACTACTTTGTAAACGCTTTATAGAAATCAAACTTGGCAAACTAAGCTGACCAGTTGAGACTACTGTGATCCATGCAGTCCATAGATTTCCAATCCGCTACCTGTCCAGTTTATAAATCCAAAGTTTATATACCTATTTCTTTATTACCCACAAGGAGCTAAACACAGAAGGGACAAACAAGGACAGGCATAGGCATTAAGTCGATTACATCGACCCCAGTGCGTAACTGGTACTTAATTTATCGAACCCGAAAGGATGAAAGGCAAAGTCGACCTCGGCGGAATTTGAACTCACAACGTAACGCAGACGAAATACCGCTAAGCATTTCGCCCGGCGCGCTAATGTTTCTGCTAGCTCGCCGCCTAAATATGGAAGCCTCACCGGCGGGGAATCTGCTCACGGTCTCCCGCGTGACAGGCGGGGATACTTACCACTATACTACCGAGGAAGTTTATATACCGAGTATAAGTATATCCAGTATAAGATCACATATTATTGGAGAAAAACACAAAAGAAAATAGAGAAAATTATTCGTTGCCAGTCCGCTTACGTACGTTTCGGATAATTACATAATTATTGATCAAAATTTCCTCGACTAAGATCTAGAAATTTAAAATCAACATATTATAAAAGTTTTTCTATTCGAATAAAATGTAAAATTACTTCATCGCAGTATTAAGTGACGTTAAGATATCTGAAACCAGCGTAAGGTGATTAAGAATGTGTAATTCTCCATTCCTTTTGTTGACTACATACATGCATACATACACACGTGACCGGAAACTTATTGTACTCATGTTACTTATGTGTAGATTATATCTTTATATATAAAAGTCAAGTTGTGTGTCTGTCTCCTACGATTTAGATTCCTAACTACTCCCACATTTTGCGGTGCAGTTTAACCAAAACCGGGTATCTTATAGTCGTGATTCATATCGAGCCCTTCTGGATATTAGCGCGCGTCTACGATGAGTCTACGATTTTTAAAAAAATCACCAGCATTTTTTTTCCATTTTAATGCATTTTTTCGCTATTATATAAGGGAAGTAACTCTCTAAAAATGTCTACGATGGGTCAACGATTTAAAAAAAAAATTACCATAATTTTTTTTCCATTTTTAATGCATTTTTTTGCTATTTTTTGGCTATAACTCTCTAAAAATGCTTATATAATTTCCCTTACAAACCCGAGCAACGCCGGACGATACTGCTAGTTTCAATATATAAAACAAGCACACGCATATTTAATTGTAATGCATATTGTGCTGGACCTACTTCTTATTAACATTTACCAGTCCGTTTCACAATCGTTTCAGTTAGCAAATATCAAGCTTTTTCTTTTTCACTTCATTTTACTAACATATATACGACGTGTGGAGGCACAATGGCCCAGTGGTTAGGGTAGCGGACTCACAGTCGTAGGATCGCGGTTTCGATTCCCAGACCGGGCGTTGTGAGTGTTTATTGAGCGAAAACACCTAAAAGCTCCACGAGGCTCCGGCAGGGATGGTGGTGATCTCTGCTGTACTCTCTCACCACTCTTTCTCTCACTTTTTCTTCTGTTGGCCAGCTCGCTCAGCCAGCGGGATGGCGTCATTCGAAGGCTAAAACAATGCGAACGCATTGAGACCAGCGAATGTGTAACAACGTTTGATGGGCTGGTCGGTCACGTGATCACGTGATATACGACGTACTTTTGTATTACTCTATGCTAACACCCAGAACAATTCAACTAGACATAAATATCATTGACACAGTCACAAGTGTATGTAGTTGATAATTAGCAGCAAGAGAAGGACCGAAAACTATCGTTTCGTCTTGGTTCGCTGACTTTATAATCTTTACTTATTAGCTAGCATTGTCTTTCATAATACTAGCAAGGAATTTACAGGCAAAGCTAAATAGAAAAGCAATTGTTTGATGATATAGGCGCAGGAGTGGGTATGTGGTAAGTACCTTGCTAAGCAACCACATGGTTCCGGATTCAGTCCCACTGCGTGGCATCTTGGGCAACTGTCTCTGCTATAGCCCCGGGCCGACCAATGCCTTGTGAGTGGATTTGGTAGACGGAAACTGAAAGAAGCCTGTCGTATATATATATATATATATATATATATATATGTGTGTGTGTGTGTATGTGTGTGTGTTTGTGTGTGTGTGTTTGTCCCCCTAGCATTGCTTGACAACCGATGCTGGTGTGTTTACGTCCCCGTCACTTAGCGGTTCGGCAAAAGTGACCCATAAAATGAGTACTGGGCTTACAAAGAATAAGTCCCGGGGTCGATTTGCTCGACTAAAGGCGGTGCTCCAGCATGGCCGCAGTCAAATGACTGAAACAAGTAAAAGAGAAAAAAAAGAGAAAGAGATATCAGTTTATACGGAGAATAATTAAATTGAGTAGATGATCCTGCAAAAATTTCCAAATGATTGTTCGATCACCTTTGTTCGATACGGAGATTCATTTGTTCGATCAGCAGTGCTCATACTACTGTACCCCCTTTAAGTGCTTAGGCAAATCATTCGAACTCGGTACTTATTTTTTAATCCTTTTCCTTATTCTATCGGTCATTTTTGCTGGACCATAAATAAACCAAACCCGGTTTCGAAGTGGTGCTGGAATACGCACAAATACATACATACATACATATATATATACTTACATACATACATACATACATACATACATCATACATACACACACACGCGCACGCACGCACGCATGCATACACACACACACATACAAACTCATGCACACACAAGCCCACACACACATATATATACACGACAAGTTTTTTTCAGTTTCCTTGAAATCATTTCCAGTCACAATATGTGAACAACACTATTCCAGAAACCACGTAGTTGTATTGATTCCGTGATCTGGCAGTTGCAAATTGTAATTTTTCAAGGATCGGCCATATTTCAGCTATTCATAAAATGATCGACTCACGAGTAATTCTGGAAGGAAATACTACTAAATATTCTATCCATTACAGATATCAGGATGCATCTAACAAATTATTTATGTAAATGATCAGAGTTAACATATACAGAAAAATGATGGAAATGTGCTAATTTTCTTGAGTTGGATATGATCTAGCCAAAGAAACCTAAGTAAATTGGTGACTTAATATGGATTCCGTTTTTCTGTGATTCTGGAACGCTTCAAATCACCTGTTATTTGCTGGATTGCCCATTAACAATAAGAAAACATGTTTGTGTAAAAGAGAAAGGATATTTATCATACAATAGCAGTGTTCTAGCATGGCCGCAGTCAAATGCCTGAAACAAGTAAAAGAGGAAAATGATAAAGGCTACGAGCTGTTAGAACCCTTAGCACGCCAGACTATATGCGGTCTTTTCCATGTTCTGAGATCAAATTTCACCGAGATCGACTTTGCCTTACACCCTGAAACCATACCTGTTGAGCGCTGGGGTCGATCTAATCGACTTAACCACTCCTCGAAATTGCTGTTCTTGTGACAGACTTTGAAACCGGTATTTATTATATACAGAAAAAAAAGGACAGAAAAAAGACATACGAAAATTCAAACCGACAGAATCGCAAAAGACGCGTGGACATACTGTGACACATTTCACGTTGCCCAAGTCCACTCTGGTGTAAATGACTAACACTGCGTCGGACTGAAGACCCTTTCAGGAGGTAAGTTGTGATCCCGGTCACTTACGAGGATATGCAATAGATACCGCATTACTGTTCCTGTAAATTCAAGGCTTAAAGTAATAATTTCCTAACTTTTACATCAGATAAATTTACACTTTCACTTATTTTAAACATAAAGGAAAATAAAATTTATCTTACTCAATTAACTTGATTTGGTTTTAATTGATTATGCAATTACCTGATGAATTTTGCATAAATGTGATGAAAACGAAATCGGTGTTTCCAGAAGTAATGCAATTAAACGGACAACATATATTAGTACAGGATCTAGTGCGACCACTACTGGTAATTTATTATTACTAAGGCTTATTAGGAGTTCATTATTGATGAGACATAGATTACTTTGACAGCGTAAATACCATTTTAAAGGTGATATCAAGTGACATAAGATCATTTTGTCAAATGTTATAAAGCATATAAATATTGGCATTAAGAAGTATGACATATTTACATGTCCATATACTTCTGTGCCTGAATGCAGGCATAGCAGTGTCATTAAGTTGATAGCTTTTTCTAACACACGCTCCGAGTTCGATCCGACTGTATAACATTATGGACAAATGAAGTGTACACTTTGACAGCAGTGAGCAACCTACAATTTTTGAATTAATCTTTGATGGAATAATCGTTTATTTATTTTTTTTATTTGTCTCTGCCATCTGACTGCATTATGCTTGAGAACCGCCATGTATATATATATATATATATATATATATAATATATATATATATATATATATATATGTGTGTGTGTGTGTGTGTGTGCGTGTGCGTGTGCGTGTGTGTGTGTGTGTGTGTGTGTATGTATGTATGTATATTCCAAAATAGTTAGAGAGAAAGAAAAAGGTATGCTTTATCGTTCACTATTCAACAAGCTTCTAACTTACTGTGGCCAAAGGCAGCAAATTATTGATGTTTTATTTAAACATCGATTATTTAACACATGGAAGCAAAAATGTTTAACTGCTCGCCTCTCTCTCTCTCTCTCTCTTTATATATATACACACACACACAGAGGTTGCGATGAGTAAATTGTCATCTAAATTACGCTGACATCTCATTTTAACAAATGTATTTACCAGAATTTCATAGAAATATCTTGAAATACTAAAGTAAATTTATTCCATAAAATTAAAATCGCCATTGGCTTCAACCACAGCTCCAGACAACTTCGGAACCTCCTGCAACTCTTCTGGACGGTCTCCTTGTTTAAGTTGGTAAATGCTGCCATAATCCTTGCCTTCTGTTCATCTTTGGTGTTACAAGGAGTTTTGTTGGTCTCTCACTCAACTACGCACCACACATAATAATCGAGGGGGGTGCAGTCTGGGGAGATAGGTAGCCAGATGTTAGTGGTTATGTGGTCACAGAAATTGTCTGACAGCCTTGACTGGGTTCTCCTGCTTGTGTGGCGTGGTGCAACGTCCTGTTGCCAGACATATGATCTTCCGGTAGCCACCCTCTTGACTCAGGGCAGCACTAGCTCATCCAGGCACTTGTTGTAGGCTTCCATGTTGAGTGTGAGGCCATGTAGGAAGATGAATGGAGGCACAACATCGCCATCACTAGTGATCACTTCAAATACCATGATGTTGGCGGATGTTTGATTTTTATCACTCTCAGTAAATGCTTTGGGGACACGGCAACCAAATAGTGGTTCTGTGCGTTCACCATTTGATCTTGGCATAAAGATTTCTCGTCTGAGAAGAAAAAAAAACATATTAGGTTAGAGGTGATGCCTGTGTTTCTTGAAAAACTACACAAATGGACTGTGGTCATAGTGTATATACAATATGGTGGAAGATATCAGGGAACGGAAAGTGTGTGCAAAGTGGTTATTTCGACATTTGACATCCTATTTAATGGAAAGATATCTGGAAATCTACTCTGATCTTGCAGAATTCTTTGAAGCCATCATTTTTCTTCTAGCGATGTGGCAGAGTATGAAACGTAAGTATGTCTCTATGACACGATAATTAACTTCTTGGAGGATATCTCCAAGGCCACAACAGTTCAAGAGACATCGCTCAACACAGAAAGTCATGGTGACTGCTCCGGGGAATGAAAAGGGCGTGCTTCTCTTTGATTTTCTTGAACGTCACTGTACCGTGAATATTGCACGGCTGTACGATCAGCGTACAAGTTTAAAGTGACTCTGAAACGGTGGGTACAACTGGGTGCACGAAATGTTTTAAAAGATTATTCGAGCGTTTGGTTGAGCGAGAGCGCAAATGTATTGCTTTTGATGGAGACTTTGATGAGTACTGGCTTTTATGGAGAAAAAGTTACCCTATCAAATCCACGGTTGTAATTTGGAAGATAATTGTTAGGTTATAAAGAAAGTTTTTTCCCACTTTCATATTAATGTTGGTCGACTACTCCCATGAAAAATATGATGTGGTGAGCCGTGTCGAAGACATTGCTGAAGAGAAAACAGATTTAGGATATATACTAGCAATAGCCATACTTAAAGAGGAATATATCTATATATATATATATGTGTGTGGAGGCGCAATGGCCCAGTGGTTAGGGCAGCGGACTCGCGGTCGCAGGATCGCGGTTTCGATTCCCAGCGTTGTGTGTGTTTATTGAGCGAAAACACCTAAAAGCTCCACAAGGCTCCGGCAGGCGATGGTGATCCCCGCTGTACTCTTTCACCACTCTTTCTCTCACTCTTCTGTTGGCCTGCTCGCTTAGCTAGCGAGGTGGCGTCATTCGAAAGCTAAAACAATGCGAACGCATTGTGACCAGCGATGTGTGGCAACATCTGATGGTCTGGTCGGTCACGTGATCACGTGATATCTATATATTAACAAATAACTACAAGAACAGAGAAATAAAAAAAGAATAAAATTCCCCGAGCCTTACACTAATTGATCTGTGTCTGTAGAATTGTGTCCGTATCCAAACAAGATTCGTTGCCGGAAAATATATTACCCACTAATGTTACTCGTAGTGTGTCGCTTCTCTTTGACTTTGTCTGACTGTCTGTGTGTCTGTGTGTACTTCTCTTTTGCTTTACCTCTCTCTCTCTCCCTACATTTCCACTTTTCTCTGTTGCCATGTAATCATATGATACACATCAAAAACATTTACCTGCATTGATATATTCACTGCCGTTCGTATTTCCTTTAAACACTGTTATGCCAGTTAGTTAGCCGAATGCTGAGTTGAAATTGCCATTATAAATTTTACTGTTTAAGAATAAATTATATGTAGTAATAGATATGTTAGTTTAATCTCAGGAATGTCACAATCTTACACGCTCAGCAGGCTATAACTTATCTCCGTTTCCATGGAATATAAATGATCGAGATTAAAATACTCCTTACAGAAACGGGGCTTGTCTAACACAAGGATAATCAACAGCTGTTACAGGGACTCACGTTTTACTGAGTGAGCAGAGCAACATGAAGTGTTTTACTGAAGAAAACGTGCCGCGCACTCCAGATATCAAAAGCATAACCTTACGATCTTAACCCATAAGTCATGCGCCTTCACTATTGCTATGGCTATACTTGTATGTCTGTATGTTTTATAATTATTGTTCGAGTATAAAAAAGAAACTATAGTTTTCCAAAGTCACAATTCTGCTACTCCAAAGCATTGAAATATTAACTTTTTTTTTCAATTCTGAAGATATCAAATTCAAAATAAACATATAATCCCGGAAGAAAAAAGCAGTGACATTGCAAGTCAGAAACACACATTATATGATGTTTCTGTGTCTCAATTCCTCACACACAAACACACAAGAACGCATATGTGCATATATCTTATACACACACACGCACAAACATATTTTTATATATAAAGTGAGCCAGAGAGATAGGGAAAGATTGAAAGAAAAAAACACAACAGCTTACCACACGACGCAAAAATGTAAGCAAATATATTTAGATTAAATTCATAAAGCAATATCAATACAATGTGGGGATAGAAAGATTTTATATCGAAGTAATTATTCAGGCTCTTTCTCTTCATGAGCCTTCAGAAAATTATAAAATCATACAAAATTTATATTGCTATAACTTCACTGTTTTTTTTTTACGGAAGATTACACTACCTTGATACACATGACGTATTTTTAGTAGATATTGTTGTGTTATTAGCGTATTCTCTGCTTTTGAATTCTAGTTGCGAAAAGGCAGATGCCAGCTACCAAGAAATTCCAAATACTACACATGTGTAGATATACGAAAAGGAAATATTTATTAATACTTCCTGAGATGATTGCTCATTTCTTGTTACGAATGCATGTATGTATGCTTGTATGTATCGATGTATGTATGTATATATATATTATATATATATATAGATATATATATATATACATACATACATAACATATATATATATATAGGTGTGTGTGTATGTATCGATGTATGTATCTATCTCTATATATATTATATATATATATATATATATATATATATATATATATATATATATATATATATATATATATATATATATATATATACCTTATATATATATATTATATATACCTTGGGCAAGTAAGTGTCTTCTATTATAGCATCGTGCCAACCAAAGATTTCTGAGTGGATTTCGAAAACGGAAACTGAAATAAGCCCATCTTGTATGTGTGTGTGTGTGTGTGTGTCTCCCACACATCACCTCTTGACAACTGGTGCTGATGCCATTACGTGCCCGTAAACAAGTTATTCGCCAAAAGGAACCGACAGAACAAGCACTAGGCTTTAAAAAGTAAATCCTAAGGTCCATTTGTTCGAGTAAAACCATTCAAAGCAGTGCACCAGTATGGCCGCCATGGAAACAACTGAAACAAGTAAAATATTAATACAACATTAATGCATACATACATACATACATACAGACAGACAGACAGGCAGGCAGGCAGGCATACAGACAGGCAGGCATACAGACAGGCAGGCATACAAACAGGCAGGTATACAGACAGGCAGGCAGGCAGGCAGGCAGGCAGACAGGCAGAGTAGCTAGCTAGCTAGCTAGCTACATAGATAGATAGATAGATAGATAGATAGATAGATAGATAGATAGATAGATAGATAGATAGATAGATAAATAGGTAGAGGGAGGGAGAGGGAGGGCGATAGACAGACAGATAGAAAAAGAAAGAGGGAGAGAGAGTGGATGCATGGATAAATCTATAAATATGTTTCTTTATTAGCCACACAGGGCTGCACACAGATAGAACAAATTACAAGGTAGAGCTTTTCTTTTGGGGGTAAAAAAAAAAGAGGGGGTGGTTTTCGATCAAAAGGGATCGTAAAAAGAAAGAAAGAGGACAAAAAAGGGGGGAAGGGGGAGAGGAAAAAAATGATCAATAGGGATCGTTATCACAGAAATGTCAATATCAAGTGTAAAGGGGAGGACAGGTGAAGTTTACCCGTGGACAGAAAAGCCTACGGAAAAGACCACGGTAACCTCGGTCAATGTTATATTTCTTTTTTTTTTTTTTTGCAAATAATCAACTCTCTGTATTAATTTTTACGGTTCATAGAATCATAGTCAAGGTTGCTTCGTCATTCATACTTGCTACATTCACCAATCCTTTTTTAAAACATTCGCTAGACAAAACTTGCCTCTCTACTCTCACTTTCCTCTTCAAGTGATACTTGAAGAAGTTGATGAGGGATTGACCAGAGAGGAAAGTGTTTGTCTCTAATCCTTTCAGGCGCGTCCACCAGATACATTCTTTCGCCATAGCCACAAGTATGATAAAAATAGCTCTTCCTTCCCGTTTGAAGGAAGGAGGCGTGACGATATTAACGATAGACTCGGCTGATAAACCGACACGTCCCACACGTGACAGCAGTCGTTCGACATAAGCCCACAGTTCGGAAATTGTTGGACACTGCACGATTGCGTGCAGAGCGGTTTCGTCGCTCTGCCCGCATCTCGGGCAGATCGGCTCCGTGTTTCTCGAGCCATGACTATAGAGCTTATCCCGAACGGGTAGCGCTTCTCGGTAGCACCGCCAGGCCAGGGATCTCTGGAAGTTGTCCATAGGTCCCGGGCCGAAAGTCGTTTGAAACAGGCGGGTCAGGTATTCCTCGTCGACGCCCAGGTTGCCCCGAGCGTCGTCGTACCTCCCCTCCACTAATCCCTATAGAATGCTTTGGTTGTGTTGAAGTCACCCAAGGTCGACCCGGGACGGCAGAGTTGCTTGAGAGCAACGCGACACCCGCGGTGCCATTCGCCCTTCCTCGGCCTCTTTTTGATCCACGACTGCAGTTCGGTCATGGGGGGACGAGTTGCGGGAATGCGTGCCTCACAAACGGCGACCACACCGTTCACCGTCGCTACACTAGATCCGGAGATGTCGCAGTCTCAGCGCGTGTCTGCGCATCATCAACCACGGCATGCCCAGCCCTCCTTTTAACAGATAGATAGATAGATAGATAGATAGATAGATAGATAGATAGATAGATAGATAGAATAGATAGATAGATAGGTAGATAGATACGTAGATAGATAGGTAGATAGGTAGATAGATAGGTAGATACGTTTCTTTATTGGCTACACAGGGCTGCACACAGATGGGACAAGTTACAAGGTAGAGCTTTTCTTTTGGGGGATGAATAAAACAAAAAAAACAAAAGAAAAAAATAATAATAATAAATAAATAAAATAAAAAATAAAAAGAATAAAAAGAAAGATAAATAGGTAGATAGATAGAAAGGTAGATAGATAGATAGATAGATAGATAGATAGATAGATAGATAGATAGATAGATAGATAGATAGATAGATAGATAGATAGATAGATAGATTGGTAGATAAGTTTCTTTATTGGTCACACAGGCCTGCACACAGATGGGACAAGTTACAAGGTAGAGCTTTTCTTTTGGGGGATGATGAAAACAAAAAACAAAAGAAAAAAAAGGGGGTGGCGTAGGTTTTCGATCAAGAGGGATCGTAAAAGGGAAGAAAAGGACAAAATAAATAAATAAATAAATAAATAAAAAAAAGAAAAAGAAAAAAAGGAAAACGAACAAAAGAAAAGAGAAATGAAAAAAGAGGAAAAAAAGGGGAAAGAAGGGGAAGAGGAAAAAAAAGAGAACGATCAATAGGAATCGTGTATCACAGTGTTATGATATATGGTGTAAGGGGAAAGCAAGTAAGGTTTATCCGTGGGAAGAAAAAGCCTACGAAAAAGACCACGTAACCTTGGTCAATATTGTTATATGTTACCACGTTTGTTTGCAAGTGGGTAACCCTCTGTTTTCAATTTCTGGGTTCATAGGATTATGCTCAAGGTGGCTTCGTCATTCATACGTGCCATCCTTGCTACATTCACCCATGGTTTTTTTAAACATTCGCTAGACAAAACTTGCCTCTCTACTCTCACTTTCCTCTTCAAGTGGTACTTGAAGAAGTTGATGAGAGATTGACCAGAGAGGAAAGTGTTTGTCTCCAATCCTTTCAGACGCGTCCACCAGATACATTATTTCGCCATAGCCACATGGATTATGAAAATAGCTCTTCCTTCCCGTTTGAAGGAAGGAGGCGTGACGATATTAACGATAGACTCAAGGTAGATAGATAGGTAGATAGATAGGTAGATAGGTAGATCGATAGATAGATAGATAGATAGATAGATAGATAGATAGATTCGATAGATCGATAGATAGATAGATAGATAGATAGAAGATA
>NW_021835469.1:57500-69494 GCF_006345805.1 Octopus sinensis | reverse complement strand
AAATGTCTACGTGTATGCATAAACAGTTGCATGTATACTTATTTAATTAATTAATTAATTAATCAATTTATGTACTTACTGTCTTTCAAGAGCTCTGATGTTCGCTTCTATTTCTTATGCATGTCACATGGAAATATTATGCATAAAAGAAAGAAAACCATACTATATATGGCAATAATAGTTCGGACTTTTTAGTTACTTTGCCTTAAAAGAACATTTGGAAAAGATATTTTTGTGAACATTTCTTCCATTGCAACGGTGTTGTTGGATTTGAAACGACTTAGTGTGAATATCTTCTCTGGACCTTTTGGGGGTGCGAGAAGAAAATCACTATCCGTTGCTTTAATATCCAGAATTCTACCCGTCAGAAACAAACAAGACGCAAACGTAAATAATATATATCTACTTTATTCTCTTATGTGGTAACAGATAATTGGTGTATCTGGCATCCCTTTGGTGTCTCAGCTGAATCTTATCGTTGTAAAATAAGAAAGTGTTCAAATGCAAAACGACACTTGTCAAAGATGGCGTCCGGAGAAAGGAAGATGATGTAGTCTGCAACAATTTGGTTAAAAGCTTCAGCCGACTGCTATCAAATACGGACAGAGAGAATATACGTGTTGTACCTTCGATAGCCATGTCTCAAGTCGCTGCTGACTGCTGCTAGTGGTCAAATGTTCTACGATCCCCTTGCCTCGGCTAACTGCCACGAGGCAAAAGGGTTCTTCTTCAGGTGCTTCGCTCATGCGCGAGAGGGCCCCTTCCTCTCTGTGCCTTGGTGAAGGCACCAACACGCGCGAAATAGAAAATGGAAGGTGCGCGCGCGCGCCGCTGTATAGCGTCACTACAGAGCTCCACCCCAGTGCGAAGCACGACATAAAATTCCCTGTAGTGACTATAAAACTCAAGGTAGATACCAGATAACCAAATAGCACACAATATAATAAAATGGCAAAATTTACATCATACACAAGAAATTTACAAAAGGAAAAAAAGAGAAAAAAATACTCAAAAGGAGCAAAAATGAAAAGTGCATGCGTGAAAGTGGATACGTCACAAAGTATAGAGCCTTCCGCTAAAGGGAAGCAAAATTCACAGTTAATGAACCTAGGCGAAATTAAATCCAACTCCTCTAAAGGTGGTTGGTCGTGCGAAATAGCAGTTAAATCAATTGCTGCAGGAGAGGAAATGGAATCGACAGATAGATCGCTAGTAACACAAAAGGCAAAAGTGCAAGCATGCTGGTGTGATGCGCGACACAGATAATTTTCTCTGTTAATTACGTGACCAACATGGGTCTAACAGGGAAAAATAATTACGCTAACGCAAACGTGTTGCAAAAACAAGGCAATACACGTGCGAAGCAAAGGCGCATGAAATGCTATAGGGCTTGCCACACCGAAAAAACAGCAATGAATATGCCAGTGGTTGAGCGATTATATGCCTCGTTCGTACAGGAAAAAAAGTATGGCATGCCGGCGCGTTATAATGGACAAACAACCCTCTCTATGTATACGTGACCGACCTAGGGTCTACAGAAATGAGGTGTGTCCACAAAGGCAAATTAGCATGGAAAAACAAGCGAGAAAAGCATGTGTGACGTATGTATGTGAGAGAGATAGCATTTATGTGTGTGTACGTGTGTGCGCCAGAAATACATACAAGGTGAATGCGAGCAAAAATAAAAATACTGCGCATACAAAAACGTCTCTCAGGGCTATCTCAGACAATGGAGTTAATTTACCAGTCTCTAATAGCCTGATGCACAATAGCAGTTCGTTCTGTAACAGAATGTTGAAATCACAAATGCAGATGCCGATTGAACACATATCGTGTAGCGGTTGTGGCTTCAATGCTGTGACAGGTTAACTCGTTACAGAAGAATCTCGCAGATAGTCTGGGCTGTTAATCCTTGGCGCGCTACGCACGAACAGCATGAAAGCTAAAGTTCCGTGAGTTGCTATGTACATCTTGGTCGACGGTGTTGAAAGGCGACGGTGGTGGTGGAAGGCGACTGTAGTGGACTTGAGACAACATTGTTCTTAGTGGTGATGGCGACGAAGATAACGACGACGTGAAGTTCTAAGACAACGATGGTGATGACGAAGGCAGAGAAAAAGCATCGATGATATGATGGCGTCCGTCATTATGTTGAAGAATAAAAAAGACTCCTTCTATAACTGTCCGAGGGGACCGGAAACAAATCGTCGAAAGATGATGACTGCGTAGAGTTAAATCGTGTTCCGACCTAGCAGAAAAACTGGATTTCTTTGTTGTTAAGTGATCTCTGGTTTTAGACCAGATTCACGTCGGGGGTTCACCAGTGAAACGAACTAGTGTGAATTTCTTCTCTGGACCTTTTGAGGGTGCGAGAAGCAAATCACTATCCGTTGCTTTAATATCCAGAATTCTACCCGTCAGAAACAAACAAGACGCAAACGTAAATAATATATATCTACTTTATTCTCTTATGTGGTAACAGATAATTGGTGTATCTGGCATCCCTTTGGTATAGATGTGTCTTAGCTGAACCTTATCGTTGTAAAATAAGAAAGTGTTCAAATGCAAAACGACACTTGTCAAAGATGGCGTCCGGAGAAAGGAAGATGATGTAGTCTGCAACAATTTGGTTAAAAGCTTCAGCCGACTGCTATCAAATACGGACAGAGAGAATATACGTGTTGTACCTTCGATAGCCATGTCTCAAGTCGTTGCTGACTGCTGCTAGTGGTCAAACGTTCTACGATCCCCTTGCCTCGGCTAACTGCCACGAGGCAAAAGGGTTCTTCTTCCGGTGCTACGCGCATGCGCGAGAGGGCCCCTTCCTCTCTGTGCCTTGGTGAAGGCACCACACGCGCGAAATAGAAAATGGAAGGTGCGCGCGCGCCGCTGTATAGCGTCACTACAGATTAAATTCGTTTTTTGGAGAGAGGCTCCCAGGGAACATCCATGTTGTTATATCTTATTATTATTATTATTATTATTATTATTATTATTATCTTATTATTATTATTATTATTATTATTATTATTATTATTATTATTATTATTATTACTACTACTATTATTATTATCAATATTATTAGTATTATTATTATTATTGAGGGAGAGAGAAGTGCATGTCATCAAAGTGACACGAGGTAAAGTATACGAAGCCCAGTAAACTCATCATCACTACCCGTCTGATAAGAGTACACTAGGCACATGCATCACAAACATATGTGCACGATATGGTGATCTCGTATCAAGGTAAACAGAACGTGACCTTCCAGGTGGGGCCCAGTTAGAATTTCCCTCTGGTCGAGGAACCCATCCCACTCATAAGCTCCCTGAATAAGGGTTGTTTAAGGATGTTGAACGAAACACCCATGTTTCCAGAGGTAACTTATTCCAACCTCCAAGAATCCCTTTCAACACATGGTTATGATGCTCCCCCACTAGTTCTGCTCGTGATGAGAGATGTACTTATCGTCATCCACTAAGGGACATGTTCAATTGGTTAAGGTCAAACAACTGACAAGCAAATCTGTGATATTGAGCAAAATATTTGCTGTAGCCCATCTGTTATACCGAGACAAAACAATGTACATGATAACACTTCCAATCAGTTAAGATTAGAAGCCATGAGAACGACTGTCTAGTACTGCATCAGGGCATTTATTATTATTATTATTATTATTATTATTATTATTATTATTATTATTATTATTATAATTATTATTATTGTTATTATTATATCAAGTTTACTCTGACCAGTCAGGAGCCAAATACAGAGAACCACTAATACAACCCAGCAGAACAACAACTGCAAAATAATTCTGAAAATCAAGAATATCTATAATTTACTCTGAGCATTTTAGATTTGTTTCACACTTAGTTTAAAAACTTGCATTTCTATAGTGTTCTCTGATCGAACGCACAAACGCACATCTTTTAAAACTTTGAAACTTTAAAACTTTGATAAGTGAGAAATTCAGCCAAATAAATTTTGAAGCAAGTCACACAGCTACCTATCTTCTATCTTCTATATTAACAACATCAGCATATAAATTTTTCAGAACTACAAATTTCCTCATCAAAATGAAAAGTTCTGCCCTGTCATATACATATTTATCTCCCTCCAAGCATCTTTAAATATTTATCTTAAACACAAATAAAATTTGCACTCATTCATCCATATTGTAGCATAAGTTCCTGCACATCAAATCACTCACACTAGGAGTAAATAAATAATTAACAAACAAATATATTTTTTAAAAAAACCTAGGATGACTACTCAACAAAAAAAGTCTAAACAAATATGGTCTGATAATGAATTAGATCTTCTAATAAATTCATGGTATTGTCTTACCAAAACGGAGAACATAGACACATCATGCCAGAACCTAATAGCCACACGTAGGGTCTTAGAATATCGACCCGAAAAATCAGATTCAAAACAAATTTAAACAATTTGAAGAGCCATTTAAATTAAGTAACAGACATTTCGAAAAAATTCGAACCCGTTTTCTCTTCAAATACAGTTCAACAGCAACAACAACAACAACAACAACCATCTCAGCAAAAACGACAATAACTACTACGGCAACAACAATAACCATCGCAGCAGGAGCATCAAATGACTCAGCCCCAACCACTAACCCACCTTAATTCAACCACAATTGATGACCTACTTAATGAAACGATCGACGTTTCAGATTCCAGCTGTTCATAGCCCATTCAAACGGAGTTTGTTACCCACCCATCATCTCTTCAAAAAGAGCAAGAAATATATCAATAAGAACAACAACAACAACGACAAAAACAGCAACGAACAGAGATTCAACCTACAATTATCATCCAAATTTGTGATCAACAGACTAAATCCTTAATGGATGACCCCTTAATGAATTTGCCAAACACAAATGTATACAAATTAAAATCTATGCCTCTCCCAGCCTACAGAGGAAACCACCGCTGTTATTCACTACGCAAGATCTTATTCACTACGCTGCTGTTAGTTTCACTTCAATATTTAAATTTAATTTGTGTCAAAATATTTTCGTTACTTTGAAACGGCGTCCTGTTCACTGACAAAATTTTATGCTGCGTTTGACTATATATACGGGGGTATTCGTGCACCATATATATATATATATTTTATATATATATATATATATATATATATATATATATGTATATGTATATATATGGGTGTCTTTCTATCTATTTTTATCTCCCTTCACCGCTTGACATCCGGTGTATGTATGTTAACGTCATCGATATTTAGTGGTTAGGCAAAAAATGCTGAAAGAATTAATACGTAAGTGCTGCGATCGAATAATTCCCTTCAAATTCCTCAAGGCAGTATTCCCCAGTATAGCTGCAGTCTAATGGCTGAAAGAAGATAGATATCAAAATATACTTTTAATAATAAAAATAACTTGTATAAATAATCATTTCTACTACAGGTGCAAACCTTGAATCTTTCATGAAAGTGAGCTGCTCTATTATAACAAGCCACTGGTACTTATTTTGTTGATCGGAAAGGAAGAAGAGCAATGTTTATCTCGGGTAATTTCAAATATGAACATAAAATTGAGCGACATGCTTCTAAGCATTTCTGCTTCTGAAAGAACTCTGCCTTACACATCTGGTACACATAATGCTTTCAAATTTTGGCACAAGGAAATGCAATTCTCTGGGAGGTGAAGTGGATTACATGGAGCCCAGTACATAACATATACTTATTTTATCAACAACATGATGAAATTTAAAGATAACCTCGGCGGAATTTGAACTCAGAACGCAAAGACGGACGAAATGCCACGAGGCTTTTTGTCCTGCGTGCTAACGAATCTGCTAGCTCACCCTCAAGCTGACTGAAACCGTAATACATGAACGTAATACCAAAGTTATAATTACCCTGTTATTATATTTTCCTTTTATCACTATATATTCTTTGGAAAATTTCTTAAAACGTATTTTCATGTTAAGAATTATGGTCGATTTGCAAATTTCATACTAAGTTTAAGATGTTTTCGTTGGAACATCGATGGAGAGTACAATGGTTTATATCTATTTATATGTATCTACATACAGTGTAGTTATTATTATTATTTAGTAACTCTTCGAATAACCGTTTAAATCTGATTTGACTGGGAGAATTTATATTCTAAAACTGTAATTATCAGGATGGCATACCATTAAATGCTACCGAAATAATATAAACATTACTCATCTTTACTCATAAGAGACATGGAACCTGAGAAAGTTACATGTAGAAATGTAGATCTATACAAAAAAGATTTCAATTTAGATTAAATATGTAAAAAGAGGTTATCTGAAAAAAACAATGCATATTGTATTCGAAAATAAAAGCAACAATTAAACACAAATAAATTTATTGAATATATAAATGAGTTTACGGCAAGAGTTAAGGTTTTATAGTTATGTTAGAAAATGGAATAGAAAGACGGTGGAAGTGGACGGGGAGAACAAAGAAAACTTCGCAAAAAGAATAACGAACAAAAGAGATGGCAGTGAATTTAAAAGTTAGAGTACGTTAAAATTAAAAACAAAGAATGCAACTTTTACGTAACAGCGACTGTGCGATGAAAGCTTCTATAAGAAATATTGAAATTAGATACATGTGATAATTTTTAAAAGACGTTAAAGAAAAACTGCGAGTGGAATTAAAGGACAAAATTTAAATTGTAAAAGGATTTCATGCATAAACTTATGGGAAAATGTATCAATTCCATTAGTTTAAGGCACGAGTAATACTAAACCTTAGTGATAAAGTAAAATACAATGTGTGATTGAATTTATTAAACTGTAGTTTTACATATTTATATTAAAATCTACAAAATAATAAACATGTTTCCTAAGCTTAATTTTGGACACATTTACATTAACAGGGTACCTTTTTGCCGTTCTGTATATTTAAGCACAATGAAACATAAGTAAGCGAATTGTTTGTTTACATATACGCACTAAGTAAATGTAGACTCGCTGAGTAGAGGTATTATGTTAGTGGTGAAATTAACACGTCGCAGAGAACTAGAACTAGAAAGATTTTACAGGAGTCTGTGTTTCGTAAGAATAGGAATAGACATAAACATGGTGAGATGTTGGGAGAGAGAGAAAGTGAGAAAGAGAAAACGATGGGAGAAAATTTGCATTCTGCGTACAACCATCCTCTTAAATACTTTCCTTTGTTAATTCCTGATATAACATCCAATATATTTAATAGGTCTGACCATTGAGTAAAACTATACTTTTTCTAAACCTTTAATCAATGTCGTATTCGTATAACGATCTCATACATGCAAGTATCGCATGTTAACGCGATTCATACACACTTGGTGCAAACTTTGCATATTATACCCTGTAAATAATCCAACGACCATAATACACATCTGTGAATATTTGGGACAGTTATTAATACCTTCTGGTGAATATTACAAATCTTTGTTTTTGAAACCATTTACAAACTGAACTATATAATTTCAAGAAAGACACACCCTAAAAGTATACATATTCTTTCTGTTAAAGATGTACTTCGTGATATCTTAATTATTCTACTCAAGTCATGATAGAATATTTTTTTACCTAAACAAAACATATGTTACTGACAGTTAATATCCTAATATAGAATACACAAGTTTTTCATAACAGTTAGATCCAAAACAAAACTAGTTAATTATAAACTGTACCGGGAATAATTACACAGAGATTAAACAAATTCTTTTAATTGCAAATTTGATGAAATACCTATCAATCTCCTACAAGAAAAACTGAATAACATTCACCGGCATACTTATTCTGTTTCTAAAGATATCTTGACTGTTTACAAAATCTCTACATTTCGTGAAATTATATTTTTTATTCTCTTTATATTTCCTTTATATTAATCTTAATAAAATAATAATCATCTCACTCGTATCACCATTTTAATAGGCTTCCAACTTACAACCAATATCTGACATCTTTTCAATGTTATATGAGATTTTGCTATATTTATTTAATCGGTCATGTCAAATCAGACGTGTTTCACAATGTCCACCCCTACTCACAGGAATATAGTCTCACACAAATCAATAGGTTTTTGCAATTTTCACCATCAATGATTTTAGATGAATTCAATTTATTTATAGAATAGTAAGTATCAAATGATGTGTAAAAACTGCCATTATTTTTAGTAAGAAAATGAAATATAGATTTGCATAGATACTGTAATTACCTTTTGTTACATTGTGCCAGAAGCGTCTATTTCATCTGTGGGAAATATTTTCTCTTCCACATTATTAGGATTGCTGAATAAATTGGCATACTTGTCTGTGCAAAAGTATATATATATATATATATATATATATATATATTATATATATATATATATATATATATATATATATATATATGCGTACACACGCATACACATACACTTCCTGAGGTGATGTCTTCTAACTGTGGTGGCGCCGATACAATCGTAAATTCAACGAACATACAGCTCCGGTAATTTTCGCGAGAAATGAGCGAAGATTTGCTCTTCAATATGGCCTACAAAGATTTGGCATAATTGGGGCCCATTCGCGACCCCATCGTGACACCGCAGAAATGTATATAAAATTCTCCAGCGAAAGAAATCCTAAAGCGTTTAAGAGGCGTTGTGAAGTAATGCTAGGATCGGGCGAAGGACGAGTGCGTAAGAAGTATTTAAGAGATGAGCGTGTCAGTGATTTGATGTCTATGGTTTTCAATTACAGATAGAAAATCGAACCATCTCCCATTGAAATCAGACGCTCTCCTGATGCTCTTTAAAAGCGATATCGTTATGAAATGAGCCAACAAAATATGCCATCTGCTTCCGTAGCTGTTTCGTTGCATTTACAATATTTATATATATGCTATGGTAGCCTGCCATCATAGAGCATATATATTCTACTTCTTCGATGTTATATTTCTTCATACATGAGCCGTGACGTCTCATTGCTTCTGTTTTATAGTAAATGTTAATTATGTTTCACATACATACAGTAAACATATCTTACCTTCAAATCTTTTGTGGTAATTACAGTGAAATAATTTGCCCTTGGTTATATAGGAGGCACGTCTCCTCTCCCGACCATTAGGTTATGCATCACATCGTTCAATTAGGTTTGCTTCCAATGTTGAAAAACTTGTTTGAGGTATTATTGCTTCAATAGCTGTTACAAAGTTATCGCTATAGACAACGTATAACTATTACCAGATTCGTTCGGATTGCTCTTTCACATGTACGCTGTAGATGCGTGTAAATATGTATATGTGTATATATATAAATATAATAATATATATATATATATGCATGTATGTATGCATATATATATATATATATATATATATATATATATATATATATATATATATATATATATATATATATATATATATATATATGTATATGTGTATATATATATATATATATATATATTATATATTATATATATATTATATATATATATATATATATGTATGTATAAGGGTGAAAAGGAACACACGAGTTGATATATATGAAAAAACAAGTAAAAAATAGAAAATGCTAAATAATTTTATAGTGAACATTTCAGTACCGGTTTCGGTCATTTTGAGACCTTTTCAACTGTAATGATTAATAATAAAATTTAGAAAAATTAGAAGAAAAGTTTTTTTAAAAGAATATTTCTATAGTAGTGTTCAGATTTAGTGGCATTCTGCCTTTCTCTGACTCGTGTTCGAAACACAAGTGCAAACAAGGGAGTCAGAGAAAGGCAGAATGCCACTTAAATCTGAACACTACTATAGAAATATTCTTTTAAAAAACTTTTCTTCTAATTTTTCTAAATTTAATTATTTAATCATTACAGTTGAAAAGGTCTCAAAATGACCGAAACCGGTACTGAAATGTTCACTATGAAATTATTTTAGCATTTTCTATTTTTTACTTGTTTTTTCATATATATATATATATATATATATATATAATATATATATATATATATATATATATATATATATATATATATATATATATATATATATATAATATATATAATAGATATTTATATATATTATATATATATATATTATATATATATATATATATAATATCTATATATATTATATATATATATATATTATATATCTATATTATAAAAAATGAAGTTCGAAAATGCTGCTGTATTATACAATTTTTAATTTTTATATATACATTATAACATGTTTCAGTTCCTGAAATGAACCTTATCAAAAAAAGTTATATATAAAAAGAGACAGCTCATGCCGTCAAACACAAGAAATTCATTTATAATACACAACGGAGTCAGACATCTTAGAGTTCATGTATAGTTGATATATAGTTCATGTATAGTTGATATATAGTTTGAAGTATATGTTCAAAGTGTTCGATGCAGTGACCCACGGTGGCGATACGTATTCAATACAAACAACAGATCAAAGTGGTGGAAAGCGGTCAATACAGAAGATTGATGTTTCCGAAAGAGCGAGGAATTCATTTTTACCTTAAGCAATTGTGATGACCCATGGTGGAAGTTCGCTGGGTGGTTCTAGTGAGTTTTTGTGAAATGCTCAGTTTTATAATGCTGTTAGGTGGTCAATCTAGCGTAGCGTGACGTCATCAATGTTTTGACCAATCGTTTCGTTAGGTGGCTTTAACCAGTGGAACGGGACGTCATCATTATTTTGACCAATCGCTGCATTATAACTCCCTCTGTTTGTTTCCTGTCTTGACCAGTCGCTTCGTTAGTCAAGCATAGCGGGACGTCATCCAGATTCTGCCCAATCACGACTTATAGCTACATTAGATCTGCCCCCTGTCTGTACTTGTTAGGTGACTATTCAAGCAGAAAAGGACGTCATCAATATTCTGACTAATGACTGTCCCCTGTTTGTATCCTGTCCATTCTAGCAGAGCTAGACGTCATCAACTTGTTGACCAATCAGAATCGGGTCTGACCCTTAGCTGTATCGTATGTATCAGGGTCAGATTTGCACGAAAGAATTTTTTTCCTTTTTTACTAAGGCATATTTCCGTCAGAGTGAGTGTCTGTTTGAAGTAGCGGCCGTGGTGAAATTTGGTTCTCCTTTTCGGAGGACTTATCTTTTGTTTTAGTATTCCTGGCCCAGGGTGTTTAAACTTGGTCTAAATTTTTTTATGAAATATAGTTCTTTATTTTGGCGTTGTGTGAAGGTTGCGTTGTCACTGAATTTATAGAGCGGGTTAGTTGTAAATTTCGGATTTACATTTCCAGCACATCTATCTATGTGTCCGCTGACCGGTATTTTGCGGTAATCAGGGTTTCTAATTTGTGATTATGCACCGCCATCCTGTTACGTAAGCTATTTTTTGTATGGCCTATATACTGCCTATTGAAGCCTGCGCATGTTATGACGTAAATTAAGTTTTCTGATGCGCAGGTGAAGTTTGTTCTAATGGTGAACTGGTGGCCTTGTTCCAGTATAAATTCTGATCCTTCTTTCAAGATGACACAGATTCCGCAGTTGGGCCTTCCACAGTTTCTAACTGCTGGTTTTGTGGTTGATGTTGAGTGCAGTGTAGCTTGGGTTAAAATCCTTTTCAAGGATTTTGGTTGCCGTTTACTTTTAATGATGGTGTGTGTTTCGAGGATCCGGTTCATCTTTGGGTCTCCCTTTAGTAGGACTGTGCTTTGTAGTATGGTGTTGAGTGGGTTGTGTGTAGAGATGTAGGGAAGGGTTTTTAATTGTTCTTTCTTTTTTGGTTTTGTTTGTCTCAGGTCTTCTATACTTAATTTAAGTACCCGTTGGATTGCACTGTCTATTAGGGGCTGTGGATAGTTTCTATTTGTGAGTGTGGTTCTAAGTTCCTGGAGACGTGTGTGTCGGGTGTTTGTGTCTGATATTATGGTGCAAATCCTTCTAGCTAAACAAAAAGGGACATTCATTCCAGTGTGTCGTGGGTGGCATGAATCAAAGGGTAGGTACTGTTTAGAGTCTC
>NW_021835469.1:45000-55000 GCF_006345805.1 Octopus sinensis | reverse complement strand
TGTGTGTGTATGTATGTATGTATGTATGTATGTTTGTATGTATGTATGTATGTATGTATGCATGTATGTATGTATGTGTGTGTGGGTGTGTGTACATACATAGATACATGGATGCATATAAATATATATGGATGTAATATACATTTGAAGTAGTTTAAAAGTCCAAACCAAACTCGAAATTGATTGGTATGGACGGTATTTCAGTTTAGATCCGCACAGTTTATAAATATCTCAGTATCCTAGCATGGAATATGTTTTCCCTTTTTGTAAATGAATTGAGTTCGCTTGCAAGGTGTGTTTTCAAGTGTTCATCGAAACATAGGTACACTGAAACAAAACCATATATATAAATATATATATAGATATAGCCTCGACCTAAAAACTCACATGTACACAGAACAACTCACTCAAACACGCACATGAAGTTTTTACCAAACACACACCAACTCACTCACGCACACACTTCAAGGCTTACAAGCACAATCAAACTATTACACATGTGCACACGCGTGCACGCGTGCACACGTAGAAAGAAACACATTCAATATAGGTATTAACTTAAGAAGTGATATGATCCAGTAATTCTAAATTAATACTGTTGCTGTGATTTATCTCGTGTATAATAACATTTCAGCAATAATTGTTCTGTTAAAATGTCGATAAAACAATTGTAATATTATGCAATATAACTTGTTCGTCACTCTATTGTCCTTGCTAATAAGCATACATGTGCATGTGCATATGCTTGTGTATGTGTGTATGTGTGTACGCGTGTGTTTTTGTAAGCTCTGTCTATAAATGAAGCGACGTAGAACAGGCTCTCCATATCTAGTTGTTGCAATGTCAAGAATGCTTTTTGTAGGAATTTTAATGTTAGCTTTTAAAAGACAGTTATATTAATATATTAATATATACATGAATAACAGATTCATTTTACTGTTGCTCTGAAACAATTTTCTTAGGGGTAATTTCATGGATTGATTTTAATTCCTCCAATTCTCTTGCATCATAAATAAAATATAATGATATAAAAAATATTTTTGAAAATATATGTAATTTTATTATTCAGCTCTTCGATATATTGATGTTTAACACTTCGTTTTACAGATGTTAAAAGAGTTCATTGATTTTATTTCATTTTTATGCAAGTTTCTTTTTTTGTCTCTCGATGTCTTGGCCACGCGTATGTCCATAATCAAATGCGGCTAAACTGAGACAGGTTTGCATTCGGTGGGAGTGCATATCAAAACCGTCAGGCCGTCATACGTTCAGTTTTCTGCCACCTATGATACTCTTATTCAGCTGAATGAACTGGAGCAAAGCTAACGAAATTGCCTCTGTATAGAAACACGGGCATCGTCAAAACGGGCATCTTCACCTAACGGTTACGTTTCGATTGAATTTGTTATTCATTATAATCGTTTTAAGCAGATTTTCATAATTTCAATATATTTATACACAATATATATTTGCTTACAACACAAGACAAAATTATTTAAAATTATGTGTGTAGGGGTATTTGAGCTTGTGTATGAGTATGTGTGGGTGACTATGTTGTGTGACTGTGTTTTTCAATGTATGCATGCCTGCGTATGCATTGATATGTATTTCTTTAGTAATTTATACAATTCAAAATATTTAAAAAAACTCATATTTTATCAGGACTTTATATATTTTTGTTAAACATACTATTTCATACATCAACATTTCTCTATAAATATACAAACGTATCTTGAAAACAATTGACTAAGTATATTTTGCCTTAGCATATATTCATGAATATTAAACCACTGTAATTCTTATTGATTTCGTTCTCTTAAATATATGGAGGCAATATATATGTTTATCAAACTGTGCAGAGTACAATGCCTTAATGGAATACTTGAAAACCTTTACGACAAACATATAAGATATAAGGTTGATATTTTTGTCACGCTGTTTTTCTATACACTGGACGAAAGACACAGGCGTAGAGACACAAACGCATATAATTATATTGGGTGTATTTTCTTCTCGTAAACGGCAGGTGGAGGTTCTGGATAGCTGCACCGATGATATGCTTATAGTGATTAAATATTTGTGCTCTACAGTAGCTTCCTACCTCTATCAAAATTACATTCCCTGTACGGTGTGCGATATGTCAGATGTTGAAGTTATCGTAGAGCAGCATAACAGGCAAGAACAGAAAGCAACCTCTGGTTCGGGAATCGAAACAATGATCTTGCTTACTATCGTGAGTTGAACACGCTAATCATTAGCCCGTGCTTCATCATACTTACATACTTATCACAACGCACACAAATATTCTATAAGACATGTTCTTTGACAACGCAGCCGAAGCTTGTATATTATATATAAGTGTGTGGTGTGGTGTGTATGTGTGTGGTGTGGTGTGGTGTGGTGTGTCTGTGTGTACGTGTGTGTGTCTGTGTGTTCCTCTATGTTTCTGTATGTGTGTGTGCGTGTGTGTTTATGTGGTTAGGATGTGTGTGTGTAAGTTACTGAATCGAAAATTAGTTGGCATTCTTGACACATCACTTTCATTCCTCAGTGTTATTCGTTGCACTCTTTATAGCGTATGATGAGCGTATCTTGTTTTCTAGCAGTTACTAATGTTTCCTACTGATTTCTTTCTCTTCACTACTTATCATGGGAAAGCACCACAGTAACTCTTGAGATGCAGCCTTGTCTTTAACACGCCAGCAATGAATAAAATCTTAATCTGTGATTTGGTATTGTCTCTGCGTGACATATCAGGTCATTAAGAATGAAATGTCCGATTTTCAACCGAAAGCTTATTTTGCTCTATCTCAACAAAAACCAATGCAGTTAATCAAAGTATGCACCTAAATTACAAACACAATTTTGTCGTTTTATCGATAGCTTATTTATACCGGCATTGAAGAAATCTGAAGTGCAAGAAGTGATGAAATCACGAAAGGCTACGTTTGTAACTTCTTCAGATTTGAAGGTTTTTCCTTGGAAAACGTTATAGTTCTTTGGTGTAAGGTCTGGAGAATATGTAGAAGTAGCGATCTTGTGCAATATTTAATCGTGCATTGTCTTGCAAGAGATTTGGCCTGTCTCTATTGACCAATCTTGGCGGTTTAATTGCAAGTTCACCCATCATTTCATCCCATTGGTTGAGGTATACATCCACTGTAATTGACTTACCAGGTCTCATGAAGTGGTAATGGATGACACCAGCGCTGGACCACCAAACAGACACCATCATTATTTTAAATTGTGTTTTGACACCTCCTTTCTATCCAAAAGAACACATTTTTCATCACACGTAACGATACGATACAAAAAGGTTCGTTTTTATGATGTGACAGCAAGGAACAGCAAGTTTCAAGACGACGTATCATTTGATACTTGTTCAGTTCGAATGGTACTCAATTCTCTAGCTACTTTACCTTGTCGATTTGTTTCAAATGGCCCAATATAGTTGGAATCGAAACATCAAACCTTGCTGCTAACAAACGCGTAGTTTGGGATGTATCCGCTTCTAATACAGTTTCCAACTCATCATTATCCACATTAGTTTGAGGTCTACCACGGGGCTGATCTCAAGAGTAAATTCACCAGACAGGAGCCTTTCAAACAATCGACGTACAGTGCACTCATTCGCCACATCTTCACCAAACAACTCATTGATGTTTTGGGCTGTCTGGTATGCATTAGTTCCACGACGGAACTTATATTCATAACACGAATTTTTGGTCTCTCCTTGGGTTCACAAAAATTGATTTACAATAGAAAACTCTCAATATAATCAGGCAACATGAATTGTATTTCGAAAAGTGTCAAAGAATTGTTAGTATGAACATTAGAGCTAAGACTCAAACATCGCGCATAAGAAAATCGGACATTTCAGTCTTAATGACCTGATAGTATGTCATGGTGTATCATTGTTAGTAATGCTAGGGTTTGCATAGGATGGAAAATTTGGTCTACGAACTGTACAGAAACTTTTTCAGGTAAGTGTCCATGTTTTACAACCATAAACTAATTTTGATGAGCCTCCTGCTCTGAAGTGGTTCTATTTCATTTTCTTTTAATGCAAAATTAGATTTCTATATCATTTACAAACATTTAAGCGCTATGCATCCTTCATTAATCCAGATTCTCATAACAGTCATGGATTTAGAGATATTTCTTTTAAGGTATTCGCAATACCCAAATTTTGTGATTTCTCCTCTATAGAAAGAGCATTAGCGTCCATTCCCGCCTTGGTCTTAAAGCACATCTGCTATAGAAACGATGATAAATGGTATATATTCATTGGAGTTTATCTCCAGAACATGCAGAGAGATATTACCTACTTACGTATGCTAACTGTTTAATACTAGACAGTCTGAATAATCGGCATCTGTAATATTCTTAGCAAGATATCTGTTACTTATTTTGGGTGAAATAATAAAAAATAGATGATGTTTTTGAGTAAAATACATTCGATAGAATATAATCGAGGAATATGACGACACGGCGCGGTTAAAATATCAGCGCAGAAAACTTAGTTAGTTAGTTAGTTAATTTGGCTCAAAAGCAAATAGCAAGGCCATGTAGGGGGACATGGAGTTAAGTACAGGGTGGTGTTCTTGTAAAGAGTTCAGGCCACATGAGGTCAAGGGATGCTTTGAACAAAACGGTCGTCGGCATCTTCACCATCTCGTCTGGCAGCTTGTTCCACGGATCCGCAACCCGGACGGAGAAAGCTCCTCTCCTTCGATTGAGATGAAATCGTCGCAGATAGAGCTTTTCGGAATGACCCCGCAGCCGACGCTCTGGAGCAGGAGTGAAGAACGGCTCTTTCGAGAGGTTACACTTTCCGCTTATGATGTTGTGGGCGAGAATGAGATCACCACGGCGGCGGCGTTTTTCAAGAGAATAAAGGTCGAGCGTCCTCAGCCTTTCTTCGTAGGACAAATTTTTGAGACCATGAACCATGCGGGTAGCCAGCTTCTGGACTCTTTCGAGATGCTGTATGTCTTTGAGGAGATAAGGAGAAGAGGCTTGAATCCCATACTCCAATATGGGTCTCACCAGCGTGACATAGAGTGGTAGGAATATGGCTGCTGTGAGCATTCCGAATGACCGTCGAATCAAGAACAGAATTCCGCGTGCTTTGTTGGCAGCATGGACGCACTGGGCCGAAGGCGAAAAGGAGGAGTACACCAAGATACCTAGGTCCTTTACCTGATCGGTCCTCTCCAGCAGCAGACGGCCCGGCTCGAAATCAAGTTGAGTTGCAGGAGGAGAGCCAACAAGCAGATGACAGCACTTTGACACGTTCAGACACAGGTCCCAATTGTTAGACCACTTCCAAATTTGGTGGAGGCATCGACGAAGATCCTCTATATTACCGCGAGGAGCGACCAGTTTGACATCGTCGGCAAATAGAAGGGTGTGTTGCGTGAGGTCGTCGGGCAAGTCATTTATGAAGACTAAGAACAACAAGGGCCCAAGCACTGAACCTTGAGGCACGCCACTGCTCATTTTATACCACATTCCTTGTAGGGCAAGAAAACAAGGAAGTTTTTCTGTTAGTGTCCTTCTCGCTACCTCTCGAAAATACGCTATTCAGGGTAAAAAAGATCACAGTGAATAAGAAATAGTGAGTTATGTACTCTAAATAACAAACGTATGAATACAAAAATTAAGATGACTGAACGGGTATATTCTCTGACAGAAGCAGGCAGAACGCCATATGATTAGAAGTTCAATTTATCTACGAATACATGGAAGCGAAGGACTTTGTTTCATGGGATAGAAATTTATGAGATTGTCAACATGGAAAAATGAATGCAGCTTTGGGCTGGGTAGGAACGTGTGTCAGCCCTCCAGGTGCTTAAGCACTGCTTATTAAAGTAAATATTTCTCCAAGTGTTATATGATAGCAAATTTCAGCCACTAAATTTACATGAAGTGCTCAATCTTCTAATATTTCTCTGTAGTTATGTAGTTTTGTTGTGAATATTTCTCGCTATTGGATGTTACATTAATAGTCAACTAGGGCGAACCGACAATCACAAATTTGTATATCTTTCTGTTATTAATGTAAATGGTAGGATATTCAAGAGGTTTCTTGAACCAAATCTGCTAAGAAATCGACAAGCAGTAGTCCACGATAGAAACAACCAAACCTGGACATTATAAAGCAAATGACGTATATATTACAGGATTATCAATCTTATGATGAAGAACATAACAAAAATTGTAGAGAATACTAGTCATTTGTAAGCATTAATTGTGAAACAGACATGCTTAATAGGAGATATCGACTGAGCATTCCTTCTAATGAAACATAGTGACGTACACTTTAGGATTTGTCTACTTTGAAGAACGACCCAAAAATGGGGAACACATTTTCCTCTTTGCTAAAGGTAAAGCAAATTGCATGAATTCACGTATGCACGTTTGTATGCATGTGCATATGTATGTATGCATGTACTTACTACCTATGTATGCATGCATGTATATATTTACGTTTGCATGTATGGGAGCATGTATGTATATATATGAAGATACGACAGGTTTCCCCGCCAAACTACGTCCACAAATAATATGTGTATTGTGATAAAGTGTATGAGCTGAACATTAGCACATTCACCCAATCCAATAGACATTGCCTGAACATATGCATGGTGTACATCCCTTCATGTGTCGAAATGATTGCAGAGCAACGTGAGATGAAGTGGTTTGCTCATAAACACAACGCACCACCCGGTGTTGGAATCGAAACCACGATCTCGCCGTCATGAGGACCACACACTAAGCTTTAAAGGACATGGATATATGTATGCATATATGCAAGTATGTATGTATATTTGCATGTGTATATATATATATGTATTATATGTGTGTGTAACTATATACATATATACACATACATGCAATATGTATATTTATATATATATATATCATATATATATATATATCGTATAAATATGTGTATATATATATATATACATGCATTATATATATACATATATATAATGGAAATAATGGAAATAATTAAGATTCAATTGAATTAGGTGGAGGCACGAAGTCAGTCTGGTATGATCCGCGCAGTTCGTAGTGGGTGAATAAAAACCAAATGAGTAACAATGATGAGCAGGTGTTTGAGACGGCATCATGTAATCGATCAATGGAAGCATTACATCAATTTAAGATGAACCGCTCTTCTTCGGAACTAGAAGACCATATAGATTTCCAACATACAGTATACACCAAATAAAAATATATATATAATGGTATATCCTAAATATTGGAAATCTATATGGTCGCCTGCGTCCGAGGAGGGCGCCTTATTTCAAATTGATGTAATATTTTCATTGATTGATAAAATGAAGCCGCCGATTGAAACAGCTGTATCCACTAATACCCGGACATTGGTGTTACTTATTTGCTTCTCTCTCTCTCTCTCTCTCTCTCTCTCTCTCTCTCTCTATATATATATATATATATATATATATATATATATATATATATATATATGATTTTAGAGACAGAACAATCTTCGACTCAATCAAAACTGAAAGGCTTTATACCCACCACTCCATAAAATGTTAAAATATATTATACTAACTATATATATACTCTGAATTCTGTATTTTCCGTTTATAAGACTACATGTGTTTCATGAAAGTTCGTCGGTATTGATTAGATTCGGGGTATCTAGTTCCAATACTTATTCGGGTTGATATGCTTTCAAACTTCAGGTCTGGCTTCCTCAACATATTTCATCAACCCTATCTTTTATATTCTTCCATGATACCCTATATCTTCAGTATAATCTTACTTAGCATGTACGAATGAATAGAAATACAAATAATAAATAAAAATAATAGCTGAATATTAAAAATTTGAGTAAAAATTTAAGGAATAAAAAATAATAAATAAAAAGTGATGGTGTCATTATTATTATTATTATTATTATTATTATTATTATTATTATTATTATTATTCAGTAGTTTTATTTTTATAGCGTGCTTTCACTTCACTACCGAGCGCAGCACTGTGTGCCTTGGGTATGTGCTGTGATTTGTTGTGATGCTCAGATGGTTATTGTATGGAAAGTGTTCTGCGTAGGATGTGTGCAGTGCCTAGTAGTGCAATTTCCTGTATGTTATATGTGTTTGTAAGTCCTGGTGTTTTTGTTATGTATTTGTCTGAATATTTATTTATCATGCTTCATGCATCTACTATGATAGGGATTGTTTCTGTTTTTAGATTCCACATTCTGGTTACCTCTATTTCCAGGTCTTTGTATTTTGAAAGTTTCTCCATTTCTTTTAGAGATACGTTGTCATCTGCCGGTATTGATACATCAGTTAGAAAGCATTTTTTTCTTCATGATCTCTGACAACTATATCTGGGCTGTTGGCCTTAATTTCTCTATCTGTATCGGCATATCCCAGAGTATGGTTGCTTTCTCGTTATCTGTGACCTTTTCTGGTGTGTGCCTATACCATCTTTTTTCTGTTGTTATTCCATAATGTTGGCATAGCTTCCAGTGTATGTAGGTTCCAACTCTGTCGTGTCTGTGAATATATTCCTTCTTAGCCAGGACTGGGCAGCCAGAGATAATATGATTTATTGTTTCTTGTCCATCTCCACATATTCTGCAGTTACTTGTTATATTTTTTTTCATTACATGTTTTTGGTAATTTCTGGTTGGGGGGCTTTGGTCTTGTGCTGCAATTAAAAATCCCCCAGTCTCTGCTTTGAGTCCTGTGCTTCTCAACCATTGCTAGGATTTTTCTTTCTCTATTTCTTTTGCCTTTAGTTTAGTCCAGTATTTACCATGAACGGGCTTTTCTTGCCATCGTTTAATCATGGTTCTTTGCTGTTCTAGTTTTAGTTTGGATTTCATTTGTTATGGCTTTTGTTGTTGCTTCTTCTTCTTCTTCTTCTTCTTTTTCTTCTTCTTCTTCTTCTTCTCTCTTCTTCTTCTTCTTCTTCTCTTCTTCTTCTTCTTCTTCTTCTTCTTCTTCTTCTTCTCCATCTTCTTCTTCATCTCCTTCATTTTTGTTAGGTGGCATGATTTCTCGTTTGTGTTTGTCAGCTTCCTTAAATACTGAGAACAGATTTTTGATTTGCTCGTGTTTTGCCGCTATTTGTACCAGTTTCCTTCCTTCTGAAGTAGATATTCTTGTAGTCCTATGGTGGTTATTTCATAGTAGATTTCCAGCTGTATAAGGCCTCTACCACCTTCTATACGTTGTATATATAGTCTTTCTATGTCAGATTTGGGGTGATGCATGCTAGAACCTGTCATTATTTTTCTTGTTTTCCTATCTATTTTGGTCAGTTCAATTACTGGCCAGTTAAGGATATAGTAGCTGTAACTTATAACAGGGACAGCTAAAGTGTTAATACCCATAATCTTGTTTTTAGCATTGACCACTGTTTTTAGTATTGATCTAACTCGTCTATAATATTCTTTTTCTTTTCTCTTTCATTTGTGTGTGTTGTGTCTTATCTTGTTCATGGATTCCTAAGTATTTGTCAGGTTGGCTTTGATCTAATATTTTATTTCATTGGTTTTATGTAGGGTGATGTTGCTACTCCTAACTAGTTTTCCTCTTTCAGGGTTATTTTGGCGCATTTTATAATCCAAAATTCATATCTATTTCTTTGGTAAATTCATGAACTGTCTTTAATAGTGCTTCCAGCTGTTTGTCATTTGCAGCGTATAGTTTTAGGCCATCCATATATAAAAGGTGGCTGATCGTTTTGCCGTAACATTTATATCCGCATCCATTCTATTTAGCATATCAGACAGAGGTGACAGTACCAAGCAGAAAAGGAGTGGAGAGAGCATGTCTCCCTGGAATATCCCTCTTCTAATGGGGATGGCTTTGGTTTTCATGAGTCCTTCTTTTGTTTGGAGCTGTAGCACTGTTTGCCATTTATTCATAGAGTGTCTTATGAATTTTATAATTGTTCGTGCTACCCTGTTAATGGCTAGTGTTCGAGGATCCATATGTGG
>NW_021835469.1:0-40000 GCF_006345805.1 Octopus sinensis | reverse complement strand
GAATTAATTACTTTTTTACCTACCTAATAAATGTATTCAGTGCTTGATATTTTTATACAAAACTAATTTTGTGTCACCAATCACTATTCGGTCCTAAAAATGTTGATTCGTGAGACGTGATAGCAAAGAAGGGCACAAATTTTGTCTCTACGCATGATTTGGCTCAGAATGTTTGTGAGGAAAACATTCAGCCAATTTGCTGACTTTTCCGATGGCAAGTAAGTGTCGCTGAATGGTTCACTAAACAAATCCAAGATTAGCTGCTACTTCTTTCACAGCTACGAAGAGATTTACGTTTCCACCAGGGTTTGCAGGATGTCCTCGTCGAGCTCTATAATCTTCCAGGACGCGGTTCGTCTTCTAGGCTCTAGTTTTCTAACTTGGAATTTCTGAAACCACCGTTGACAGTGGCTAACGCTTATTGTCTGATCCCCACATATTGCATTAATATTCCTTTTTCTTCCTGTTTCATTGTTGTCTTTACAGAACCCGTAAATCAAAATATGCCGTATATGTTCCTTTGTCAATTCCATTATAGCTTTTAAAAGCGAACAACACTCAGAATAGATACACGGTAATTTTACTACCTCTTTTATAGCAATCTGATGCAAGTAGTTTATCACATACCTCTCCGACTTTTAGTTCATGCAATTCAAAAATCCGCATTGTTTATGAGTTGACCCAATACATTAATATTTTGCTACTGATGCGTTCAATTGTTAAATGTTTTCGTATATTTCTGAAAAAGTTTTGAAATCTAAATCGGGTAATACGTGTCGTAGTTACTTATATTGGAAATTTTATGCCATAGCGGATTTCATGATTTACAAAAAATAATACACTAGTTAATCTAATGTTTATCCTATTTTGGGATCTAAGCAAAGAGCAGAATATAAAGATATGCAAAACTAATAGTAAACGTATATTACTGCTGTATAAACGAGCCCTAATAATGGTAAACCTATTTTCCGTAAAGATGCATGATGTAAGAACAAAGATTTTGATGATGAGAATAACAAACAAAAACAAAAGAAAGACCATCCATATTTTATAAGCGAATTCTTTTTCCAGAATAATTTAATCGTGTTTCTGAGATTTAGAGAATCCTCAGTATGGTATACGTATCTGAAAGAAATGAAATTTTGTACTTTCTTTTTCTTTGAATAAAGTACCATCTAAAAGCGAACCATTGCAGAGATGCGAATATGTAGGGAATTAATAAACTTTTGCGTTCCAAAGGAAATTTTAATGTATTTACTAACTACAAATAACATTTGGAGGCGTCACTGGGTGACACATTACGTGCCATCCTCTTTATTGAGGGAATGTCATATAGAGATGCGTGCCGTATTTTTTTCAAATATGCTATCGTACTAAATCGTACAGCAGATTTTTATTCCCTTCACCTGCTAACATTCTAGTCCAGTGATGAAGACATGTCCCATGATGACGACATGGGCCATGGAAAATTTCATCCGTGGAGACATGGAAACCAAGCTCTTACTCACGTACTTAGCACAAGATAAATAATTTATGCATATATGTATATTTTCTCTTGAAGAATAATCTTAGTATGTAAAATCTTCAATAGCTTCAACAAGTACAAAGACGTTTTAGGATTTGTGCCAAATAGCAGCTTTTGGAATATAGAATGTGAAGCACAGGTCGCACAGCATGGAGGGAAGCTGGTTTTCATACTACGTTTCTACAAGTACACTGCACTTAATGTCTTCGTTCACAGGGGAAATATAAACTACAAATACAAACAAAGCGATAATGCATCTCAGAAATTTCTCTTCACTTCCCTTGTCACTTATCCAAAATACATTTAACTGCTTCCATCACCAAATAAGAAATAAAAAGCCAATGCATAAAAAAATTCTTATTCTTTTGTTTTTACAGAACTTTTGTGCTTTCACCGTTGACAATTATTTTTATTTTGTCTGGGATCATTTACCTTTTTATATAAAATGCATCCACGAAGATGCTGATAAGTATATCATAGGTATATATGCATACCTAGCCTTTAGCCATTCTGTATTGAGAATTGAACGTATTAGAGTATGAATTTTAAAGACACTTATTTTACGTAATTATATATATATATATATATATATATATATATAGATATATATATATATATGTATGTATGTATGTATGTATGTATGTATATATATTGCTATTCTCCAAGAAATTCAATATGTCATTTCTTCATCCTGGTATTTCTGTGATTTTCTTATATTTTTGTCTTACTCATTTCATATCCATTTTCAATTTAATTTCGTATGTTTCCGCAGTTTCCTCACTCCAATTAAGCAATGGCAGATTAAATTATGTTGATTTATTTGAATGTTACCGCTTTCTAATTAACATAGTTTATTTAATTCTATTTTTTTTCTGTTTTTTCTTTCTTCAATGCATATGTCTTCCAAACGATGAGTATGAAACTGCGGGCAATGATTTTGTTTAGCTTAACATCTCTGAATATCGTTTTTCGTGTGATAATAAAGATTTCAGTTGTGGGCATCTATAAGCTTTTGAAATTTATACAAATGAGATGTATGATTATACGATACTAATGCGTTAGTACTAATAGTACTTTTTTTCACCTCTATTAATACTGAAGGTTATTTTTTTCCTTAAGTAGTGAAATATATAATTATAATGACGAAAATGGTACAAGTGAGATAGTAGTAAACAATGATCGATGCAATACAAAGTTACTTTGGATTAGTAATTTCTAATTCAAAAGCCATGGATGAAATATCAAATATATCCACCGATCAGCGTTTTACATCGGAAATGGCTGTCTTCAAGCTGCCATACATATGACAGCAGACATGTTGACTTCAGCAATTCATGTGAATTTATTGGGCAAAGAGTCTCATTTCCGTATCAGCATTCGTCTTCTCCCACTAATATATTTTTAAAAATCAGCGAAAAATTGATCGAAGAGTAAAATATTTACGTTTGAAATCTGAGACAGCAGACTGAAAAAAACTTGACGGATATTATTGACTATATGAAGTTGTGCACGATTTTATAGTGAATTCGGCTGAGTTACTCTACGTAATAAATAGCTTGGAATATTTCCCATGAAAGCAAAATTAAAAACTGAAACATACATGTAACCGCGACAGACATAGTTTTGACATGCAAAAACGTCATATGTACAGCTCTTCACTATCTGTAAATTTCATTACCAATGTTAATGATAACTCAAAAGTATAGTCAGACTACTATTTTCTAGAAGCCAGCGGTAATCCCTTTGCAAAATACGTTTTGGGAAAATCCATCAATTGACTTATTTATCAGAGTGGTAGCAATGATTTTGCTAGAAAATTCGTCTCTTCAACACGCTAAATATTATTTTATACGATGCTGAATTGGGAACTACAAAAGTCGTATTGGGATCACTTGATAGATTCTTACACACAGTACAGCCAGAGTTGGTCGAAGCTTAATCAAGAATGCATTTGTTTGAAGTAGGTGATGAGTGGTATATGTGAATGTAGAAACACGCATTAGTCAATTCATCGTTAAGAAAATAATGTTGACTGCAACCATAACACCTCTCTTCGCCTCCTCACCTCACACTGCCAATCCTCATGTACAGCTAAAAGTCTTCTTAGAGGACGGTATGAATATCAAACAAACAGCTTTTGTGAAAATTTTCTCTACCAGAAGGGGAAAAGGACAGAATAACCAGGCAAGCAGCTGTTACATGACAAAACAGAGAAAATCACATCATACTTGGGGTGTTGTATAACTCAATCAAGGTGCAAGTTTTCAATTTTTGCTCTAGTTTATATTTGTGTTGATGACGAGGACGTAAACATAATCTCATATTATATTAATCTGGATGGACCATATTAAACATTGTGATTATTTTTCTATTCAGAGGCGCATGGCAGTGTGTGGAAACATACATCTGTGTCGTATATAACCGAGCTACAATCTCAGCAACCTCTCTAGTCTAAACTCCAGTATGGGTATCAGCTTCAAATGTTATGTCACCATGTCCTATTGCGTAGTCCCAATATTATCGTATATGTTTTGATATAGCTTTCTTGTGTATAGCGTCGTAGAGTAAAATGAATGCTTGGCGTGTGAATGTGAAATTTTGTGTATTTTTATAAATTTTATGTATTTTTATTGTGTTTACATTTTGATTAAGGGATTCTCACGTAGGTGATGCTCCTCTTTTCAAAGGTTTTATAATTATCCCATTCACTGATTTAGATGTTTTAGCTATGCTGCTAATATTTTGCTTCTGTTTGATGTCACAACTCTTCTCTTTGATATTGTTGCGATTGCTGTTTTATTGTGTTTGCATGGAGGTAGATCTCACTCAACATTACTAAGAAGGGAAATCTTTCACTTGCTATCACTGTCACGAGTAGCAAATATGCCTATATTGCATTTTATAACAATTCTTCTCGGATTACTACTCTTAAAATATATGAAACCAATTTTCTTCCACAGTTTTTCAGGCGTAACCGATACTTCTAGCTAGTATTTTGAACGATTCATAAGGGGACCCATCTGAACTTAAAGGGAATATAATGTTCACAATTTAATACTAAAATACTGTGTATTTTTCCAGAACTCCTGCATTTATAAGTTCAACTTTTAAAGGGCATCTGGCATAAATATTTCTAAAAACTTCTTAGAAGACTGGGTATTTTTCCGTTTCTGTTTCCTCTGCAACATGGTCTCAGACAGCTTGCATTCTGCAGCTTTTTCTTTTCCTCACCTATATGATGCCATGCAAACCTTCTTGTATGTTCATTAATCCAGATCATCTTTTCTCATGTCTTTACTGTTCGTATTAGGGCAAGTACGAATATACATTCTTCATGTTTTAGCCTGAATTCCGCCGTGACGATTAGCATAGGAGTCCAACAGAATATCATATACAAATGATGCAACACGATTATGACATGAAACAAAGTTAAAATTCTACATAATCAAATATGCTAAACACAATATCTCTCGTCGATCCAAAATAGAAATGTTTGGCATTGGAAGTTCATATATGGAATATTCTCATCTTCAAATATCCATACCACAGGAGAGGACCCTTTGAAATTGTGCACACTACTTCTAGAAGAATAAAAGATTTAATTCTTAATTAAAATTCCTCCGTCTATTTATCTGTTTGGAATATAAGACGCAGGCCGCATGAAAACTTCATTTAAATTACTGACCGGCCAGAGATGGTCGTGTTACGTCTTCTGTATAACATTGTAACATCACATTTTTGTTACTAAAATTAAAAGGATGGTTTCATGAGCGATATTATGTAATGTTTTGAGTTTCCTTATTCAATTTTACATTTTAGATAAACTCAGCATTTACAATGATCATACCCTGCAGCACTATATCTACGTGTTGCAAAATAAAAACAGAAACTTTATTTTTATCTGTCAGTAGTACACCACAAGCTTTAGAAATATATCTGTATCCGAGTAATTTTGGTTAAAACAAACTTTAAGGAGTAAAATAATAATTCGGAAAACGTATTCTCAAAACGATCAGTTTCATAGCAGCAAATTCTCAAATTTAATGGGATTTCAACTAATCTGATTTTACCACTCATCGGCAGAGATATATTTACTATGTGAACAGACTCCACTTTCAAGCATTTTATAGGATTTCTTGGGTTGGTTTCTCTTTTTTCTCAGACGTGATTAATACATCTGCTTTACTGAATCAGCTACCTGTCACTTCCTAAATTTATATGCCTTAGGTTTGTTCCATATCATCTTTCTATTAATATTTTCCGCATTCGCTTATTCATTTATATTGGACTGCTTTCCATGTTACGTTTGACTGTACAACAAGTAACCGGGCAATTTTTAAGACATCTTAGAATCTGGATTATTTTCACAATTAAACTCAATCTTGGCAAACACTTTACTGATTGCTTGATCAATTCAGAAACTGGAATAGCGTTGGCAAATGGCCAATACTTAATAGCAGCGGCGAGAATAGTTTTCTTGCTACCAAAAGTTTTCCATGCAAACATATTAGAAGCGGGGGATGTAGCAGTGGATGTGCTGTAGATGTTCCTATTCCTTTCTTTGTCGCCATACTTCTTTTTTAACGCCGTTTTATTGTTGTTGTACTTGCTGATAATTGCTATTGCAGTGATGAATTTGCTGTTGGTGTCGTCCTCTTTGCCTTATATGATGGGTTGTTTTTCTTCTCCGTGCTAGGCATGTTGAATTTGCTGCTGATTCAATTCTCTTCGCCTTGCTGTTAGATTTAGATGTATTGGGGATAGTTGTGGCGTCACTGTTGTAAAACATCTTTTAATATTACTATCCTTATCTTTGTTACTTTTTTATTCATCTTCAACAAGTCTTACGTTATCATTTGTGGCTGCGGTGGTGGTAGTTGCGGTGGCATTTGAAGCACACGGCGATCGTTAATTTCGAGAGTTGGAGCTTGCCGAGCAATCACTATTTAGTTCCGCCTTTTACTTCTCAAAAAAATATTCAGAGAGCAAGCTCACAAAAAGTAAAATTCTACATAACACAGCTAAAACACTAGGAAATTCTTTGCGTCTTTTGGGGGCTGGTCAGATTAACATGAGCGAATATAAATATAAAATTTAACGACAATTCGTTGTTACACGAAAATAATATTTAAGGCCAATTCAGCAGGATAACAATAACATCACCAACACCACCACCATCACTACCACCACCACCACCACCACCACCACCACCACCACACCACCACCACCACAACCACCACCACCACCAAAGACAACAACAACAATAACAGCCGCAGCAACGACAGCAACAGCAAAAATAATAACACTAATAATGTTCCCCTTATTTCATCACTGAGAATTTATGTAAAAGATTGGGGATGGCACAAAGCAACACAGACGAAAAAGAGGGAAGTTAATCGTTCAAAAAGGTAATAACAATAAAAATTGTAACAAATAAATCCACAAAAGCAGGAAGATGCTAAGGGCTGCTCATGGAAACCCACAAAACCTGCAATCGACCTGATCTCTAGGGTAAGTACCTCTCCATTTCATCTACCCTAGATCTAGAGGGGTTCACCCAGACCATTCACTCCACATCCACCCACCTTTAAGCAAAATTGCTGGGCGGCAGCAATTCACTCTGCACCCTCACTTTATTTTTCAAGTTTCACTTAAATAAAATTAATGAGAGCTTGACAAAAAAGGAAAGAAATTTTGCTTACTCTTCCGCCCAAATGAAGGCGGCGGAGCGTTCTTCGTGATGCATTCAGCTGATATCCAGATCCGTCCAACACGAGACAATGAGTGTTCGATATAAACCCAGAAACCATCAATGGTCGAGCACTGAACGACAATGTGCAAGACGTTTCGTCGTTACGTGGGCACTTTGGGCAAGTCTGTAGAGATTATCCCGAAGTAGCAATGTGTCCAGTAGCTCTGTCAGTCTAGGGATTTCTGGAAGTTAACACTGGGCTCGGAATTGAGCAACCAACTCCTTTTCATCGATGTCCAGAGTCTCCCCAAGAACATCGTCGCACTTCCCCGCCACTAACCCTCTATAGAACGTCTGAGTGGAACTTCTACCGACTGCCTAACGACATTCTAGGTTCCAGGTGTTCTGCTTTGCTCTACGCTTGATCCTTAACTGCAGCTCATACAAACAGACTATATGGGGGAACCAGTGATTAACGCTGCTTACTGTCTAGGAAAAGCTGAATATTTCGCAGCTTCAGCGCATGTTTACGAATCAGCAGCAACACCATACCCATCCGCCCCACCATTAAGAGAGTGCTGACAACAAATTGAGCACCTGAGAAGTGGAGTCTGCTCCTTCCTCAGAAAGCACAATAGTATGCGCTGCAGTTTGTTCAGACGTAAACTAAGGCAAGACATGACGGTTAGGCGATAATATATGATGGAATCGATGAATAAATTTGCTAATTCTGCCCTACTTTCTCACGGCATATTTCTGGGTGAGATTGGCCACCCTGCCCGTCTCTTCATCCTAGATCTACACCACCTGGAGCTCAGAACCAAATCAGGCCCTGCGTAATATGCCCAACTGAGTTACTGAATGGCATAGACCTGCGTCTCCAGATGCCAAGTTGCAGGTCTACTTAATTTTGTTGGTTAGTTTTTGCGCCTGTCATTGACTCCTATTACTTTAAATCATTGGCAACCCGGTCTATGTGCCTGGGGCTTGACACTATAATGGTGACTTTGTCTGCGTATGCTTACGCGGCTATTCCAAGTTCGCGTCCGTGCGGAATGCCTCACAACGCTTCCAATTTCCGCACTCATAGCCTAATACCCTATATACGGGAGAGACGAGAGAGACCGAGCGCATGATGTTAGACGGTTCTGATAGGTAACCACACACCCGAACTACCGAGCGAATATCGCAGTACATTGCAGCGATCCAGCCACGGGAAACGGACCGAAATCGCCTGCTGGGTGAACGGCCGCCAATTACTGGAGGTCGACCCTATCGAAAGCTTTAGATTGACACAAATTGATTTCGGCACCACTTATGCTAAGTTCCTTATCTACGAGGTATCGCATAAGGTGGAGGTTGTCGTGACTGGATCTGCTTGGGATTGCACATGTTTTTGCATCGCCAATCAGTTTCTCGACAGCAAGCGCTAACATTTTACTAACGCGTCAGTAAATATTTTGAAGTCAGTGCTCATCAGCTTTATGAGCATAAATATTTCTATATGACTCACCTTATTTTGGTCCTTTATTAGCAGTGCAACCATCAATGGGCATAAAAGCTTGTCGGTTGGACAGTCTCTTTTCACGAATGGCCACTATATCGATTACTCAGTGACCTGTGGTTTTTGAGTTGATGGCCTTGTAATGTGAGATGAAAGTATAGAAGCGGAAAAGGTCATTTACTATGATTTAGTTGGTAAGGAGGGGGCTGATATTCCATTCCCATAAGAATGGAATATTAACCCAACTAATGGTAAAACAAATAGGATGTAAAAGTACAGATTTGTTTTACAAGACGGAGTATTATATTAGAATCAACAGCGAAAGTATTATACGAGGCTAATTCGATACTTTTCAAAACTGAAAGGCGATTTTTAATGTGCATAAATAAATGCATACAAAAATTGACATAATTAAAATATGCCATACATAGTAGTACGGACTGCCACATTTTCTTTCATATTTTTTACCAACGGGTGTAAATTATTCATATTTGATTAGAAATTTCATATATTTCACAACAAATCACACGGACTTATACTTACATTGCAGCAAATATTTTGAACATGATTAGTTACATCTTGTTGTATGGACAGAAACGCCTTATAGATATACTAGGTATTGGTTTTAGAAGACATTTACTCGTACAAACAATATACATAAGCCTCAGTGACTAAACAAGGAAAGACAGTTTCAATACGAGGATAAACATATGTAGATTGATTTGATCATTCGTGAGCATTAACACCGTAATCAGGAGTATTTGCGTCGTACATCATATCGAAGCTCCATGACATACTTCATACTTGAAACTTATGCACGTCATAATATAGGTAGGCATACACATACACACGCACGAAACACATGTCTATGTAGTTGCTTTCTTCTCTGTGCAAATATATATGAGCCTATGTTTTATGTGTCTAAGGACCAACATGTAAGTATGCAAACAGGTATGCAATGTAGGTTGTAAATGTAACACACACCTTCAAAATATACAGATTGTATGTAATATGCTTTTCTCGAGATTTATGACATTTACAGTTATATTTTTATCTTTGAAATAACCATCATTTATCCGAATGTTTGTTTATTAGCGATAAAATCTGATATATCAAACGCCAAATATTTCCTTGAACGCTTCTGATGTATATGAATACTTATTCCTTCACTGTACCTGTTTTAATTTATGTGCATGCAAACATACTTACGCAAACATTTTTATATTTTTAATATATTCATGTGCAAGTGCGAGGTATTTCTGTGAATGTATCTGTTGTTCGATTTAGTTGTATATATGCCACTCTATCTATGCGTGTGTACGTGCGCGTGTGTGTGTGTACCTCTGTGCGTGTATGTGTGTATGTGTAAATATGTGTTAGTGACTTTAACATTCGTCACGACCTGTCCACATTTTCAGCCCATTTGCTTTGCTAAATTAGTAATTGATGTGCAAACAATTTGAACAATTTCAACTCAAAGACATTTTATGATGACCTTTTAGGTGTTTTATATTAATAGTAGATTACACGATATAGATTTTATGTTGCCATAAATAATGGTTGGACAAATATATATTTTTAAACTTATCATATTTTGTTTAATCATGTCTGTCTACATTTAACTAGTTTCTAAATTGGTACAGTGACTTTCGGGAGATGATATATACCACCATATCCAATTGACCTCCATTCATTGGTACATATATATATAAAAAAAAACGCTGTGAATGCTGCTTCTGTTAGTGTAATACTATGATATTCGATGACATACCTTTGAAAGTTGTGGTAATTTACAGTGACGGCGCACTCTGAGTTTTTATAATGCCTTGCTTCGGGTGCGAAGGAATTTCAAATGATACTCAAACAAATATTGTTTCGATTTGAAAGTCATTCATATTTATAGTTACAGCTTTCATTTTAAAAGAAAATTAATGTATATGTACTGGTATATGGAAAAATGTATGTAATACATACACATAAATCTTCCATAGACAATGGGCCTCAAAAACCTGTTTAAATTACATAACAAATTGAGATACTAAAAGTGAAATAGTTATATCGCTTAAACTCTGTATTTGATAAAGCGAAGGCGATTGCTGCGCAAGCGTTTACTTAGATTTCTAGACTTATAATACGTTTTGCACAATACATTTTCTTTAAACATACGCTTAAACATCAAACTTGCAGCAAATACAATATTTCATAGACGTTTAAAATGTGTAAAATAAAAATGCTAAAAATATGTAATATAAATTTGTGCGCCTTCCAAACATTATAATACGTCAATACATTACTTAATTTCTAAAGCCATGTAAGAATGCAGGTATTTTTACTTTTTGCATTACTCTGATATTATAGAAATCAGTAACGCTGAAGTTTTACATATAAAGTTTTACCTGTAGCACTATCTGAAATCTACCTTTGTATGCCAAAATTATATATCCTTCTTATTGATTTTATTACACAAAAAGTACCAATTTAATACATATTGCTTCCTAAAGCGTTGCAGTTTGTCTAATAATGGCAAGCATTTATTACAGACGTGATATAATAAATCAAAGGTACTCAACCTATTTTGGTCAAAAGTCCCCTTTTGACCCTTGGAGTCACAAATGTCCGTCCTAGAAAATATTTTTAGTTTTCAATATACTATTTATTTTGATATCAGAAGAATATTATTAAAAAAAAATGGATGTCATTTTACTTATACGCTTGTACACAGTCGGGAGCACATATGTACAAACTGAAATGCAAAAAAAAAAATAAAGACATTATGAATTGAAAGTTTGGTATTTGCATTTATTTCCACTACGCGACACTTATGAGATGAACATGCTGTATCGAAAGAGTGCTTTTTTGGGACAAGTAAATGCCGATGAGATCATTTAAAACATTTCCGATTTCCATTATCAAAACATCTAGAAGCTGTGCAACAATCTGTCATATAAGTTATCGTCACCCGGGAAGAGGATTTTTATGCGCAATAGTGTATTTGAGAGAAATTGTTGAAATACATGTGTACTTTATATGAGTAGGAAATTGTAGAGGATGGTATTCACTGTACCTGGATCTAGTTAGTTTGAGACAGAAAATATTAATTTGTTTTTATGTTTCTGTCCATTGCTTGATACAAGAAACTGGAAAATCCTGACCAAAACAAATAAAATCTACTATGACAAAATATATAGGAGGAGAAACAAAACGTTCTGTTTTCCAAAGCCAAAAGATATGTTTTTAGCTGGAGTGTACTTTTATAATCAAAACATTCAAACTGTAAATTTCAGAGGATAAGACTTACCGCGTTATCAGGTGTATAGCCGCAGTTCAAATGGGTATTAAATAGAAAATAAGTGTGTGTGTATGTGTGTGTATTTGTGTGTGTGTGTGTGTGTTTATGTGTGTGTGGCTGGGGCTTTAATAGCCATGGGCCAATTTAAGTTCAATCGCAGAAAAGAATTCAAATCGGCAACACACGCAATCATATACGTACAATCAAAACCATATATAAGCACGCATGCACAAATACATATCTATCATACACTCCCAAAAGACAGCTTGATCCAAAGTTCTGACCACTATTTTTTTAATATTGCACTCAAACACACACACACACACACACATACATACACACTCAGCTTTTCGCTTTTATAAGTCAAGGAAATTCATCAGATTACAACTATGTAGGACGTACCCCTTTGAGAATACCATATGCACCAATGATAGCTGGATGATATGTAGTATTAACTGTAGAACTCGAAATGTAGATTACAGCATAAGATGCATAGAAGGTTCTTGTAAAGACATGAACATGACGTACCTAGGGGAAACATCCAGGAGCATTGCGGAAAGACTAAATGAATATCTGAGACAATTTGAAGACAAAAACAGTCCTCCATACTCTACCAATATACCAAAACCACCATGAAGGCAACTTGGGTCAACTTGACATCCGCATATTATCCACGCACCCAAACGACCAAACACTGAGACAAATACGGGAGTACGTCCTTATAAATGAAACTTCCACAATACTAAATAGGAAATATACATAGTAGATATCATACCTCCATACCCAGAGTTTACACATGTAGAGAATAGTTAGTGGGCTGTTATGTAGATAGATGTATGTATTTATGTGGGGGGTATATATGTGTATATGCACATGTATGTAAGTATATGGATATGAAAGTAAACAGATCAACATACACACGGATAGGTATATAGGTTATACGAACAGACAAGCACACATACACAAATGTTGACTGAAACACATGACCATATATACACGCACTTTACACAAGGACACATAGGCAAACACGTGTCCACACGTATGGAGATGCAAATTTATACATACAAACATGGTACTTGCAAAACACACACATATAGACATGCACACACAAGGATGTGCATACATATAGAAACACACGCTCACACACATGCATAAAAATACACAAACACTGACATGCAAACACATGAATATGCAGAACACATACATACAGATTCACACACGTTCATATATACATATGCATACACACTCATATATACATACACACACATACATATACACATGCATGCATAGGCACTAAAACACACGCTGACCCATACTTGCGCCCAAACGGACAAAAAGGAACGCAATGTAAATAACAGACAGAGTCAAGACTATTGAAAAGGCTGCAAGATGAAACGAACATTTTAGGAAATTAAATATAAGGAATAAGCGGAAATTGTACCTTTGAGTGTGTTAAATTATAAGGCACAAAAAGAAAATGACTCTACCCAGACACAACAGAATATGCTTTAACATACGAACTCACATAAAGAATCTTGCAAACCAAATCCAAAAACGAAATGTAATCACTCTTTTTTTTCAATTAATTGTCTGTCACTATTCATCTGTCTGTAGATTTTGTTTTCGTTTTGAGGGTTTCTCTTTAGCGACACAATTTACTCAGGTTACCAGGAATTTGCTTGGTGTCGTCAAAGGGGAAAAAAGATTTAAAACTTCTTGAAAATTTGAACTAAAAAGCATGTTTATTTTTAAACTGACTTTCGCAGAGATGTGAAAATAGGGCTACTACTCGTTAACTTGAAATTAAACTTACCAAAGGCGAAGGTCTTCCATCGCCTGCACCTCTCTTAACACCCCCTTTGAAACCCATCGCTGCAAAACGCTCCCTCGTGCTCCAAATGACCCTCCGGGTGGTCATATGTCCCCTTTGAGAATCGCTGTACTAAATGAAAGCGATTCTAGGATCGTAACTGTCATGTCACTCAGGAATCCTACGAATTCATTGTTTTCGAGCGTATAAGAAGATGCAACACTCAGTGAAAATATATACTTCACACAAACTGAAAACTGAAATTGTTTCCTACAGTTGTGATCTATAAAATGACAAATGAAAAATGTAATAGTGACAAGTTTAAATAGATAAGTTACAGTGAAGACCATAGGGATAAAAACATTATTCCTGGTAGATATAATTGAACACTGGCAAATATAATGGAACACGAAAGATATGGAAGTGGTGTGTACCAGTGTCACCTCAAGAACGGGTGTATCAATATTATCGAGACCATGTTAGATATTCTACATAGTTTACTTTATAAAGAAGTCTATTTATTTGTAATGGCTTTCAAGAAAAATGTTGTGTTGTAGACAAACCATCTTCATCAGCATCTTTATGATTATCATTATTACTGTTCGTCTATTGAAGGGTGTCACAAATTGTCCCGTAGATTTGTATTTATTCATTTTGTTACGCATTGTTATACCTTGTACATTTCTTATCGCTACTTAGTTATAATAATCAGGAACTTTGGAAGCTGGTTAGTTGTTTTCTATCTATAGGTCTTAGGGTCTATTTTGGTGTTAGTTTGGGCTAAGACGCGCTTTTCGTTTTCTAATTTTGATAAAACCACACATGGCGAACGAATATTGGCCGCCCTCTAAAAGTAGCAGTCCGAAAAAGAGACAGCCAGTTCGTAAAAGAAAGTGACTACTGCTGTAGCAGCAACAATAAGAACAACAACGCACGTGTGTGTGAATGTGTGGGGGCTATGAAAGCAATTTTCCCAAGTTTCCAACATTCAATATCGTAGAAACCAAAATAAATGAATGAAAAAAGCGACAATACAAGCGAGAACACTTCCACCTCCACCGCTGGTTGAAGTAACAGGTCCAACATCATCACAACTACCACCACCACAAACCACCGCCACTACAACCACCATCACCACCACCATCACCAACATCATTGCTAAGAAACAGAAAACGAAAAAGTGAATGCAATTCCAGTCAAAATCATTTCGACTTTGGAAGCAAAACCAGAGAAGTAAGTGAAGTCATTTTTATACACGAAAATGAATTCAAGATTGCGAAATATTTTAAAGAAATATGGCAGAAATGTGGTACAAAACATTTCTAGAACTGTCCATCATGAAATTAATTTCTGGGTGGTTATTTATAAAACAATTGGAGCTAAAAGTAGAAAAATGGAGCAGGTAAAACGGCAACAGATAGCCATGAATAAGAAATATAGGACTGACGATGTGAAGTTCGCCTCGGAGGAGGAGGCCAAATATCCCTCGACAGTTACCTTAACAACTGAGGAGGCAATCCTAATACACATCTACCATTCGACTTACGGATAATAGCTGCACTGGATAGAACAAAGTTTCATGTGACTTTTGAGGGCAGAAAATAAAGATGTACATTTGCGACGACACAAATTACCTCATAGTTCTCTGTCCGCAACAAAAGAAAGACGTGAGCCCCCACCAATATTGCTGACATCACCACCGCCATCACCAGTAGTAGCAACAACACCGAGAACAACAATGGAAACAACAGTAGAGAAATCACCAACATCGACTTCAGCAAAAAGAACAGTATCAGAACCCCCCAGCCAAACCACAACAATCACAGAATGCCCTCCCGCATCCGGAGCTAGCAGACGTAACCTACTTTGAGGGGGAACAGGAAGATGAAGCAAAAACAAAATGAAAAATAAAAGAGGAAGAAACGGACTTCACACATCTCAACACCAGGAAACATTCTGAACTACACAGCAAAAGATACCAAAAAAATGTCGTATATAACCATACACACATTACACGCACCGGTTTCCTCATGCCGAGAAACAACACACCAGCACATATTAAAGTCATACAAATATTACAACACACATTTAAGACCATGAAAACAAAATATCCCGAAGAGACACATGAATAGACAATATGTAAGTAACTGCACGTGGAAACATCCACACTTACCTATGGGGGCAATGCATCAGTCTCTTCTGCGCTAATTCTCACTAAGTAGACTCTTCTGCTTCTATACTTTGATATCACATGACCCTGTTCAGTTTAGGCATTATAAACCTACGTATCCTGGGGTAACTAGGGAAACAAGGACATCTAATTCACTACCACAGGTCAAATACAGTCGACGTAGTGACCATCAGGGAAACCAGACATCGGACAGACAAGCTTGATTGCCCATTTTCGGTGGATACGAGATATATCTATCACCGTGACAACCGGGAATGGGTGGTGAAATGATGGTGTTTATTCGGAAAGTCCTGAATATCAAGATTAGGCCTATCTTCCCGGACTCCGAAGTTAAGTTTGTGGTCCTGTATGTGAACAGTAGAGATGGAGATGTCTTGAGACTGATGGCTGGTAATTTTCTAACAGGAGCAGGACAACCGGATTACCTCAGACGTCTCGAGATTTTTCTAGGAACGACCAGAATTTTAGTGTTTGCGGACGACTGAAACGCCGTCTTGAACCTACGTTTGGACTGTGTGGAGATAGCTCATAGAAGTGGTAAAATCCTCGGAAACTTGCTTAGACATGTCTAACTGTCTCACAAATATCGACAGGATTTTCCTGACGTGCCAGTGTGTATATGGTTAAATCACATCGGGTCATTCAGATCGTATTTAGACAAGATATTCTGTAGGCCAGTAGATAATATAAGATGTCCACTTTTTAAACTGGGCAGCTACACAAACCACAAATTTGTGATATGTACGGTTCACGTAGATAGGATTAGAAGGCAGGATCCCGGTTGCCGGAAGTAAAACGCGTCACTCCCGGATGGCCAAGCTTTCAAGTACCGGATTACAAATTTAATTAAGCGTGTTTTGACGGGGGCAATCGTCAACAACAAATGGTGGTTTACTCCGGCAAACGGCAATTAGAATAGAAGCAGTTAGATTTAGTAAGTCATTGAAACTTTTTAAGAAGTATAAAATAAACAGGAATTTAGTTAGAAAGTTACTTCAGAAAATCATTGCAACGGACGTGTTGGCCGCGAGATTGTCCCTGGGCCAATTCTCAATGCTAAAAATTGAAGTTGACGTATGTCAGTGATAAATGAATAAAAAGACTAGATTTCGCTGGCCGTATTACATTTTCACTAAAGAACAACGATTGTACCCGCCTTACGCTTGTTGATCATTTTCTTAACTCCTGTAGTAAATCCATTAGAATTCTTTGCTTTTACTCAGTATATTATCTGTTTAAAATGTGAAGAAATATATTGTTTTCCCTAACTATCAATTTCTTTACAATTCCAAATACAAATACATTTCTGTTTATGTTATAAATTAATCATACCAGTTGTCTGTGCGATGAAATATAAATCAAATTGTATCCACCCTCATCAAAATAACCTTAATTATATTTGAATGGAATGACACAAAATTCTTACATATCTTTATTAAATTAAGATGTTTCCAATGCGTAACAATATCCGAAGGTGAAATATCGTAATAAATAAATTAATTTTATTCTTACATGGGAATTGTACATTACATCTAATTAATCGTTACATATTTGTTAAGATATTTTTTATAAATGCAAATTCTTCCAAACTTAATTATAATAACATCGAACGTATGTAACGAGTTGGTGAACGTTATTTCAGTAGCGGACGTCATTTGTCTGCAGTCATGAAGAAGCACCGTTTTGGATAATTTAGTCAAACAAATCGCCTCAAATACCTACTTTCTTTAAAGCCTGCTACTTATTCTATGAGCCTCTTTTGCTGAATTGCTATGTTACCTAAATACATCACAACAGTTACCAACTGGTGATGGGCGACAAACATGGAGAAAAAAATACACAAGCACACACGCATACACACACACTCACAAACGCACACACACTAACAAACACATACGCTGTCTGATCAATAAGTATCCAGACTCTTGCCAGAGTAACGAAGTTAAAGCACACTGAGTAAAGCCGCTTGGAACAGATTGACCTGAAACTTTACTGTACATGCAACCTATGGTTTAACGTTCTAGCTCACTTCCGTTGTTTACAGCAGTACTTGGAATGAACATGTGTAATACGTGCACATCGCATTAAACATGCATCTGAATCAGATTTTGTCAAAAGCTTGGCGATACCTGCTGAATGGCCTACGCAAATTTGCATAAACTATATGGAGAAGAATGTATGACCCGACTAAATGTCGATAGTGACGAAAGTTCTGGGAGACTTGCAACCAACCGAACAGCGAAAAACATCGCAGATGTGCGTGCTGGCATGACGGGAAATCACCACCCGTGAGTTATCAGAGGATGTGCAGTTTAGTTATGGTTCAGTTCAGTCCATTATCACTAGATATTTGGGTATGGGACGTGTGTCTACCAAGTTTGTTCCACAGCTGCTTTCAGCTAACAACGCGCCTCTTCATTCAGCGCAGCTTGTGCAGAAGTTTTTGACTAGGCACAGCATTCTTCAGGTCCGACAGCCACCGTATTCTTCAGCTCTCGCTCCTTGCAACTCCTTCGTCTTTCAAAAAATCATATCCCTCTTCAAAGGAAGAAGATTTCAAAACGTTGAGGAAATCAAGATTAGGAATGCAAAGCGGCAGCTATTGATTATCTCAGAAAACAAGTTCCAGGAATGCTGGATTAAGTGTGTGGCTTCCGACGGGGACAATTTTGAAGGAGAGTAAATGCCAAATTGGTACGTGTTGTAGTTTTGGATTTATAACACCAGTCCGGATACTTATTTATCAGATCTCGTATATACATGAGGGACTTTCAGTTTCCATCTGTCAGATCCACTCATATGGCTTTGGTCGGCCTGAGACTGTAGTAGGTGACATACTCTCTTTATGTCGCGCAGTGGACTAAACCTGGATCCATGTGGTTGGGAAGCAAATTTCTTACCACACAGCCAATCCTGCGCCCAAATATGTAATGACCTCTCCTTGGAGTTTTAACATCTTTGTGAGAATTATACAAAAATTATTTTTTTTGTTTTTAATCTGTACTAAACACATTGTAATGTTTTAATTTTCATAGCAATTAAATACTAGTGTAAGTGAAGAAATTTCACACAGTACATTCTATACTTTTTAGAAGCAATTACATCATTTTCCGCAAAGTAACCGTTCTTTACTTTTTTATTTGTTCGTATGTATGAAATTATCCTACTTCTTTAAAACTTTCATATCAGGAGATTCATTGTGGCCACAAAACTGTGTAGAATATCCGATATATAAATGTAAAGAGTGCTTTCACTATGTTTGCATTGACAATTTGAAAGTTTTTCGTCTTTCTAGAAGCGATGACATAATCATCGTTATATTTAAGTTGATATTGGCGTAATGCATCGCTTCTGTTTAAGTCTTTCCCTCATCAAAAGTATTTATTCGGCACACATTTTTATGTTTGCCGCTGTTGTCGCTTGATTTCATGTGCTTTCTCTGGTGTAGCTTCATAAATATCATTACTACCTTAAAATAGTATATTTGACGTGAATACATTATATCATATTAGTTATTTATATACGTTAATTTTTTTCCTTTATTTATCATGGAGTCTAAAAATGCCGTATCAAATGCTCTATCATCCCAATACACTACTTCATAGATATGTCCACTTTTCGACCCAATATCAATCGATATTGTGATATTGCATTGTATTTTTGATTGCCATTACTACTATTGAATATATTCATTCATTTGTTAAATGTTGTTGCAGAAAATATTTCAATGCAATATAAGTTCATACATTGAGATTCTATAAAACGCATCTTTAGTTATATATATTCTATAGATTCTACCTTTGTGATAACTCTAAAAATGGTTTTCAAAGTTACAGCAAGCCTTATTCTTAGGTACCGCAAACGTATTCTTTGGAATTCTGGATAGTAACCCTTATTTAGTACTTTGTAAGCCCCTAAATAAATAGTGTAAACCTCAAGAAGTTGAGTATTTTGGCAACCCTTTATTATTAATCTTCTAAAAGGATGTGAGCTAGCAGAACAGTGACGGCATGGAATAAAATGTGTGTCATCATTTCTTCTGGCTTTACGTTCTGAGTTCAAATTCCGCCGAGGTTGACTTTGCTAGCTATAATTTCGGTGTCGACAAAATACTTATATTTAGTTTCTAGACCAGTACTGGTGTCTACATAATTGACTACCCCTCTCCTCTCCAAACGTGCAGCTCTTATGCCTATATCATAAACGATAATTAAATTTGTAAATCGAGCATTTTTGTTGGACATCTGTATATCAGTCAAAGAAAATTAAAAAAATTTACGTAAAAATGTTTGAATATTCATCATAATTAACATTAATACTTTGGTGTAAACATTGCAATAAGCAGTAACGTTAGTATAATTGTGTATTTGGGGAAAACAGGAATGTATTATTTCCATGCTGTTTAATTTTAAGTGTATACAAGAATATCGCGTTTCCATTACGCAAAGTAATTATTATCAAGCTAAAGATGTGACAAATATGAACACCTTTATCATGCTAGAGACAGCAAATATATATTCTAAACACTCTCTCCTATCTTAATGAACACATTCAATAATCTCCTCAATAACACGCGATGATGGAATTAAAAATGATTTATCATCATGGCTGTAATGCCTTTCCTTAAAAGAATTACCGATTAAAATTGAACTGTCGGTAACAAAGACAACATTACCAAAAATATATTACAGCTGAACAAAGAATAATTGACTAAATCTAAAGGAATATTGTGTTGGATCTCAACATTTTCACTCCAATAACGATCTTCCTTCAATATGAATTAATATATGTCTCGTATCAAACTAATGAACTATAGTGTATAAAATATGCCAGGCGAAAACTGGGATATTATTACGCCCATTCAGCCGAAAGTAGGTGCTCTCAATAAGTTCATATAAAGTAAAGCTGCGTGAATGTTCCGTTTCTTATCACACAAATAGCCACTTAGATTTCCAATCATGCATAGCAGGGGCAACGTGCAGGTATCAGATCTACTAATCATAAAACTCATTTCCATATGAATACTACGAGTAAACAACTTTAAAATATATTGAACATATCTTACAGAAAAAGCAATTAAGTCCCCTTCAGTGAATAGTTCCTTTGATGGAAATAAATTATAACCAATTTAATTAGTTTTATATCGACTGGGTGATATTATAATAATTAAATGATTCTCGTTACTTCCAAGCTACTGACAGTTAGGCTGACATGATTTAATATGACGGACTGATCTCATTAATATCAGTGGGTTTTGAAAGTCGCATAGAGTAATGATAAATATGAAAATGCGAAATAAAATCCGAATAATTTTGTCTAGGCTCGGAAAATGTTAAAAGTGAAATATTTAAAAGCTTTTCAAAAATATATTATTTAAGTTTCATTTTGTAACTTGGGAAATTCTATCTAATACGAAGGTCGGCAGGATAAATCGTAATTTCAGTGAATTTCACTAAATGAGGTTTTTTCAACATAGTCTTCCTTAAGCTCCACGCACTTTTTCAATGCTTCAATCCCAATGGTTAAGACGAATTCATACCGTTGTTCAAAAAACTTATCAACTGCAAATGTGACGTCATCATGTCACGTTACTGGTTCATAGCCAAGACATTTTTTATGTAGGGGAATATATGACAACGGGATGGGGAAAAATCAAACCACATTCAAGCACGGCAGCTATTAAAATGAAGAACTTGTGTGCTGGAACATTATCCCGATGAAACGAGACAACTTTTGACAGTGTTCCTGGGCGTTTCTTCTTGATAGACGACCGAAATTGTCTCAGCAAGTTGGCGTGATACTCTGCATTGATGGTGTGATACTTTTGAAGAAAATCAATTAATACAATTCCTTTCGCATCTCAAAAAACTGAGACTATCTTCCCTGTACATTATTTACATTTGACGTATATTTCTCCTCATCTTGTTTGTTGTTAACACAACTTTTCGGCTGAAATACCCTTCAGCCTTCATTATGTGTCTTGGGGAAATTTCGAACCTGAGTCCTAATTCCTAAGGTATGTTTCGATGTTGCTGTTGTTGTTTATATTCTTCTTCTTCTTCTTCTTCTTCTTCTTCTTCTTCTTCTTCTTCTTCTTCTTCTTCTTCTTCTTCTTCTTCTTCTTCTTATTATTATTATTATTATTATTATTATTATTATTATTATTATTATTATTACTACTACTACTATTCAGGTCACTGCTTGGAATTGAACTCGGAATCTTGGTGTTAGTAGCCCTCGCTCTTCCGGTTCGAAAGTTCCCCAAGACACCTGATGAAGGCTGAAGGGTATATCAGCCTAAACGTTGTGTTAACAACAAACAAGATGAGGAGAAATGTCCGTCAAATGCAAATAATGTACATAATTCCTGTAGATTTACATAAATCCCTGTACATGAAACTGGCTTAGCCTTTCTTTGTGCAATGTAAGGTGGCGCGTTATCACTGCATGAATTGTTTATTTGTGTCTCGATCAAGGTGACGAACCCGAAACTGACCCTGATTTAGGAAACTGGCATGATCCGGATCAAACAATGTCAGTTTTACCCGTGACACGAAGTTCTTGATGCACTTTTCATCTAATCTCAGAAGGCGAAGCAGCTACTCAGAAGAAACCTTTCACATGCCTAATTCATTATGTAGTGCTCTCCATCATAGGACCAATATCGGCGCTGTAAAATGTCCTTTAATACTTCCACGTTGAGTGGATGACATTTTGAATTATTAATTTGTGTGCACGGTTTATTTGTTAGACGTTAAGATGTTGAAATGCAAATGCAACTTTAATTAATATTCATAAAATACCATGGAACATTCCAGAGACATTGCAGAGCGGATGACCGCATATTCATAACATAAGTATTTCAATATAATCTCTGACTTACCAATCCCTTGTGAGTAGATTTGGTAGAAAGAAACTGAAAGAAGCCAGTCGTATATATATATATATATATATATATATATATATATATATATATATATATATATATATATATATATATATATATGTGTGTGTGTGTGTGTGTGTGTGTGTGTGTGTGTGTGTGTGAGTGTTTGCGCGCTCGTGTGCGTGCGTGCGTGTGCATATGTCTTTGTGTTTGTCTCCCACCACCGCTTGTCAAACGGTTTTGGTGAGTTTACACCCCGTATTATAGCGGTCCTGTCCATGGGACCGAAATGAAAAGGTACTAGGCATACAATAAGCCCTGGGTTTGATTTGTTCGACTAAAACCCTTCAAAGAGGTGCCTCAAAAACAAGTGAAAGATAGAAGCTATACATATCTGTCCATAATGTATAAAGTAAGTAAACTCTTGGACCATAAATATCAAACAAAAATCAGCTACCTCAATTAAATGGCACCTCTACTACAAGATAGAGAGTTGTGATACTTGCGCAGCATGAAAATACGCAATTTCACGTTATAGACAATATAGGACCAAGAAGAGAATGAAATATATTTTTTATTTGTTTCATGCATTGATATCAACCGTATATTAGACACATGTGCATACAACTTTAAATAATGATTCGTAAAATGATGTGTAATTATTATTTTGACAATAAGATTAACTATAAAATGACACATACTTCAAACACGGTTTTGTTGAATATGGAGCTGCAGTACAGCTACAAAGGCAAAAATATATAACAAATTTCAAGGAAACGTCGGTTATAGGAGCTGCTATGGAACAAGTTAGGAAGTGTGTTGGCGTAGTAAAATCATTGAAATATCGGACATTAATTATGCATGCAGGAAATGTTCAAATGCAAGATGTAAAATTATGTTCCTCAATCTTCGGGTTAAAAATATACTATATTCGGTAATAAATCGAGATACTTATACAGACAATGATGTAAGAGCCTCCTATAATAGAAGTGACAATATAGAAACGTCCAAAGGAAGAACTATAATGGAACAAACGGAAACGAGAAAGAATAGATTTATTTTCTTTCTTCTGGGGATTTGAGATACTTCAAAATAAAAGTAAGAATGTTTTGAAATGCATATGGAGCTATGAATAAGTTGCCGTAACGTATCGGGTGAAGAAAAATAAAATAAATGGGGGATTATGGTAGTAAGTAACATACGGGAGTCAAATCACGTGTCTATTGTAAGCGGAACCGTTGTGATACCACTGACATAAACAAATACACGCAAAGTTTCGGCCATACATGTTAAGATCATCTATTGCTTTATTCTGAACCACTGAGTAATTGTAAACTCATTCTTTTCGAAACGTTAAAATTCAAACGCGTCTTGAGAGAGAAAACGGACGATAATAATAATAATCATATGAATAATCGAACCAAGTATAATAATTCCCAAAAGGTACGGTAGTGTGAGACAAAATATTTTGCAGACATAAGTATGTCTAAATTTTAAAAGTTTACTATACTATTAAGTTTTTCTAAAATTATATTATTTCTTTTCAAACATTTGGACGAATGAAGTTAGTATTTTACTTAAAGGTAGACGAAATTGATCTCAAACACATATAGATGTTTAGCACTATTAGCTGTATGATAAACAGCTATGTTTAATCTACTCAAAAAAGATCTCAATAACTTGAAGCATCTGTCATAATTGCGCATTAGACTGTGGTGGTTCACCACGATACGGCGGAATTACGATCTGATGTATTATGTAATTCTGTTTATTTTCGTGAGGAAGTGGGTATTTTTACTAGATAAAGTGTGGTCAAATATATATAATTATTTTTGATGTAGGAATGGCTGTGGGAAAACATAAATATTATGTACTACTATTATTATATTTGCGAATCACCTCCGTAAAACACCCACACTGATGCATATTGATATATTACACTCCTTTCAAAATATTTGTTCATCTCCAAAGTGTATTGTATATTGTCCCTCTAGATGTGTTTCCAATGTAAAAACTAAATGGAAAGCATGTTCATATGTGACATTTCTAATTAAGCTAATTTGTCAAATCCGATAACGAGAAAAAAGTATTCAACGTAAAAAAATATTAGCCTGACAGATAAAGTCAATCCTTTCTGCACAATGTCATTTGATTTAACACGAACGAGCATATGTTTGTCATTGTGTGTTATGGTTTTTGTTTATCATTCTTCTACAACTTTGCTTAATGTTTTTCAAATTCGAACTGTATAGTCCACTTTCTTCAGGCATATGACGATCGAGTGTCAAGTACAAAAAGAATGCATTTACAGCATTTGCTTCTGTTCAGTTTCCATAGTTTAGAGGGCTGCGAAAACCGCTTAAAACATATGTACTATGTACGGAGAACTGGTTATTGCTGAAAGAACTGAGCAGTAAAGATTTTTCACGATTCCACGTGGGAAAACGCGACCTCACAAACTCACCGTGCTCCATCGGACCTGTTCAATTAAACGAAGGTCTTTATACATGATCTCACGAGAATACACGGCAAATCGCTGGGAAAATGTCCGAACTGTTGAGAAGCTCATATGATACCGTCGTCCGTTACATTCATTTGATGGCTAGGATCCAAGAACTCGGTGCATGGCGCCCACAAGCTCTATCCAAATTCCACTGCTACAATACCATTATTTAGCTCACTTTTTACGATGTTATTCGGGAATACGGATATCTTTTTCCAACGATCTCATTAGTAATAAGAAATGGTACCGTTATATCAATAATAATCAGAGCACAGAATGTTCTAATATGCAAAGCAACATCTGGAATTATGCCAGAGTAGCATTCATACAGGACAAATATATATAATTTTCCTTTTGTGGAACTGGGATGTGCTACTTTATCATCAAATACATAGAAACAAAGTCATGATCACTGCAGATCTATACGACTATCAATGGTCAGAGAAACAATCAAACTGAAACGACTCAACGAGCAACACACTATGTTTCTCCAACAAAGGAATGCTCTCCACTCCCTTGTTGCTTATTTGATCAAATGTGTTACTCCGGAGCCTCCTTTAAGAGACTCTACGACGCCCAATGATTTATCCTCGCATACTGGCTTCAGATTATTACCTTTTGCGGTCAATTTCCAACTGACACCGAGAGGTTTCGTTCAACAATGATGTAGAGATAAGATTGTTAATCGACGATTTCATCAAATCGAGAGCCAGTGATTTATAGGGGAATGGCAATGATAACCAAATTAAACTTTGAAAAAATCATGAACGAGAAATACGAATATATTATTGACTAATTTGTTAAAATTATTAATGAAAAATAAGGATTTAAAATGAATAATAGCAAATAAAGCTAAATAATTTTTCTGACAACCCAAAGTACATATGTATGAATCTGAGCCATTGGCATTAATCTGAACCATTAACAGGAAAATCCGTTCGGTACTTTCTAATGTTATTTGCTGAAAACCTTTGTAGCTATGACAGAGACTCTTATGTACTGTATTTCTTTGTTATTTTTTCTTCTACACATAGGTACTGTGCAAATTTACTTAATTGTTACAAATGTAACATGCTATACAAAGGCAGAACACTATTTCTAAAAAGGATAATTTAGCAGCTACTGATTTTCTTTGTTGTTCGACAACGTATATGGATAAAGCTATTTAAAATTATCAAAACATTAAAATATATTTTGAGATCACATCGTAAAACATAATAACATGTCGAAATTTTGCATACAGAACAATAGCTTAAATGAAAGACATGCAAGTAAAGAAAATGAATGAACGTCAGAACCGTAGTAGTATCAAGATTCTTCGTCCTAGACGGAAAGGAGAGCATAGCATTGGTTAAACAACGTATAATAAAATAATCTTTAATGCCGCTTTCTGTAAAATTTACATAACTGAGTTATTCTCTAAAGTAGTCACACAAAATCAAAATCACGATTAAACGTAAAAGTTACATATAATAACTAATCAACTTTATATACGTAGACGTTGATAGAGGGAAAATGATGGGTAAAAAATATTCTTTGATACCTAATACACCGTATAAATATTAATTATTTATAACTACAGGAATAGGCGAACGAAAGTCGATCAAATAAAACTGTATTCACATGAAATGCATTCGAGCTTCAATAATAGGTAGGAAAATATATTTGAGAAGTATTTCAAATTTAGAATTTATAACATTCACGCTCTCTGATTAAACTTATATTGAAGTAAATGTGAATGATTGAATAACGCTAAAGTGTAAAATGGAAAAACATATCAAAATATGAAGTAAAGAGTCATTTGAAAATGTTATATAATATTAGCATGAAAAAGAAATCTCGTAGCTGTTTTCAAAAAGATCAGATATTTAAGCGCTTTTTACTTACCTACCATAAAACCTGTTTGCATCTTTATGTAATGGCGGAATTTGAAATCATAAGGCGAAGACAGAAGAAATGCCGCTTAGCATATTTTAAGCATGATAATGACTCTGACAACTCGCCGCCTTCCTTACCAGTAAAGAACAACTGCAAGAAATGTTGCTGCTGCTGTTGCGGCTAATACTACTGCTGCTGCTACTACTACTACTACTACTACTACTACTACTACTACTACTACTACTACTACTCCCCAAGCTGAATTCTGCAGGAAACCAACTACTGTCACCATGCGTATGTTGGGAGCAAATCATGTAAACTTCCGGAACTTCTTGGAAGTTTATTTTATTTCACTGCATATGTCCTTCTCTAACAATATGAAGAAAACTTGCTAAAATTGCTTGAAACTAGTATATTTTGAAAAGAAATTTAAATACGTTCTCGTTATAAATTCTTAAAGCCATTCTCTGTTTATTTTCTATTTGATTCCCAAATAAATTTAGTCGCGTGAAACCTACTAACCTTTCTAATTTATTTACATATATATAGTACTAAATGTTGTGTAAAATATTGAACAATTAACTTTTGTAGCGCAAACATTATATTACACAGAATTTAATACGTTGCATAGAACGCTTAGATATTTTTATTTTATCAATATTTCACTGTCTACTCTGAGTTTTGGTATAATAAGAAAAGATAATATTAAATAATTAAAATATACTGTGGCCATACTATTTTAGAATGCTTGTTAATGTTTATTCCGTGGACTCTTCTATCAAAACATATAAATTTATATTTGCCAACGATATCTTGTACAAACTCGGGTTTAATTTACAGCGTCATAAGCTGGAAATGTTGAAAGCTTCATTAGAAGTTGAAGCACTGCTCGTGCGCATCGAAGTTGCTGAGTTTTCCTATTAAGAAGGATATTTTTCTGGGTATGATTAAATACATAAAGCGACGTCTAAAGTTTCTAAAGCAGACCAAGCTAAATATATGAGAAGAATAGTTTATATGTCAATGAGAACCAGCTTATAAATTACACTATCGGACATTTATGTATAATAATATGCGTAAAGTTACGTTCAGTCAATGAGAATCTACTACACAAATTGACCCAGTTAACAGAAAGAGTGTAACTTCTGATGAGTTGAAAATATGCCACAAGAAATATATTTAGAGTAGAGAACAAAACATAATATAACTAAATTGATAACGGCGGTTAAGGTAAGTTCACTCTCAGGACTCGAATTTAGATAATGCATATATATATACTTTTGGGGCAGTGCTTTATTGAGCAGTAGACACAGAATGTAGAAACGCAGCCGTATAACATTTATTTGAGAACGATAATCATCATAGCGTAAAGTATTGGAGGTTTATCATACAAACGCCGAAAATTATAGATTTTCAGCGGAATACTGCCCAGCTAGCAATCAGAAACTTTATATTCATTTTTCTACAAAGAAATTCCGATATACAAAATATCTGTAACTTTATGTGACTAAGTTTGACAACTCGAAATACGTATGTGATTTAATGTACAGCTTTGACTTGTGAAAACTGAAGGGTATTCATTTCCTCCATTCCCATAATTTCATAGAATAAAAAGTTTTGTGCTTACTGCTTTCCATTCCTATTATTTAATCTTTTACATCAATCAGCAAATCGTTCAAATTTCATTGCTGCTATAGTGCAAATCAGAAGTTCACTTTTCCCATAATTCCATAAGTATGTGTCATATAATGCTCATAGAACTTGTGCTAAATTGGCATGTTTACATTAGGACTTCAAGCTGAAAATCCAGATATATAACAGTTTTCAGTTTGAATTTATACTGTTCTGATTGGACGCCAAAGTATGTAATGATCAGATCTCGAAATAAGATTTCTCTTTTATATTGTCTAAATACGATGCTGATGCGACAAGTGCATGTAACATGTAACAGTAGTTAGTCCGGCATTGTTTTTGTTGGTCGTGCTTGAAAAGAGATTATGTCTGTTCACTATAATTCAGTAAAGTGATTGCAAAACAAAACCCTATATTGTTATATGCAACCTGAGCTTTTAAGCGTCATTAACTAATCCACTAAATTGGTAGTCAAATTTCATCTCCAGTAACGTTTTCCACATTACAAAAGGATGCTTATAGTGCATATTTCCTACTTTCACTGCCGATCTAAATGTTTACGTTTAATACGCCAATTTTCATGTATTTTATGATATCATGTTTGGTTTCGTAAATTTACAAACGACGATTGACAATCCACTGTGCTTGAACCTGCAGCTTCTGCAACTATTAAGCTTTACAAATCATGCAGTACATTGCGTGAACCGGATATTCCGAAGACATTCTTCCACAAAAGTACTTTTATTCTACACCATCGTTCATATTTCTGTTATCATTCCATCAAATTGCTACTGCTCTTATGTATATGGCATGCTGAGCATCGAATGTGTGAACTATATCATATTAATATTTTGTTTGATCGACTTTTTCCGAGATTAATTGTATAATTGACACATATACACAATGTAAGCAAACGTTTTAATTTTAATCGATTACTTACGTGTTTTGACTGAAACGGTCATATGTTGACCAAGATACTGCCATAAAACGTTACCAAATGAGTTTTATTTTTCAACATAGTCAAACGTTCGGTCCACGCACTTTTTACGTCGATGTTGCATTGCTCCGATACCATTGGACTGATAGGAGGAAGAAACGTTCATACTGTCGGTCAAAAAGTCAGCGGCTGCATTTAAAACTTCATTATCACTGCAATATGCTTCCCAGGCAAGTGTTTCTTTGTCATTCTCGGGAACATATGTTATGTCAAATGGAGCGAAATAAGGAAAGTATGGACGGTGATCAACCGAATTAAAGATACAGTTACTCAAAGCGCCCATTGACACCAAGGATTTGTATGATGAAGCAATGTCATCATGAAGCAAGATCCCCTTCGTCAGTTCTCCGGGGCTTATTATCTTGATAGCCTTTCGTAATTGCATCCACATGCTGGCATGGTACTCTCTGGCGATGGCGTGGCCCATTTGAAGGATGTCCAGACCTTGCGTCATCCTTAAGACTCTCCCTATCTCTCTGACATTAGACTGCCCATATTTGAATTGTTCATAAAGCTGGTGTGTATCACATGATGTAGAAACCATGTCAGGATGAATGTCTTACAAGCTAAACATTTTTTCTGCTGGTATTTGATAAGACCACAGTGACAAATACTGTTCACTTTTAAGAGAAATCGCTACTAGTTGTTGTTGGTGAAGTCTGTTGTCTGGAATCATATGTCAGTTACCGGAGTGAAACAATGCAGTTATTAGTAAGAAGCGTTGACAATAATGTATGAAAGATTTCACAGCACTATCATATCTCCACCATAGTCAGCCTTATAGGTTTTATAAGTAATTTTGTACGGAAATCGTATTTTTCCTAGATCATTTTATGAACATTCCAAGATGAGTGAATATGTAGTTACACATTAGCATTATATCTGGATCGAAAAACTGTTTTGAAGATTTAGAAATGTGTATATAACAATAATTCTACGAAAGCAATCATATCAGCAGCATATATTATAAATACATTTCCATTCCACCCATAGATTCCGTAACTATGTTCTTAAAGGTTCCTCAAGTTTACACTATCTGGTGGTCATCCGAAAGCAAATAGAAATTTATAATAAAAGAAAAATCTCGACTTCAGTTCTACGTTTCCGACGGAATACATTGAGGATTATTAATCGTCAGAATTTTGTATCATTTAGAACAGATTTAGGCAAATAGAGAAGAAAACATAATAATAAATTCATTCTAAATGTTTGCTAATAAATAAATGTAATATTTTACAAATATTGTCATAAACGCAAAATACATATATTCACATTATGGTGGTCTGTTGTAATCAGATCTAACACAGAAATCAATAGATTCCATAACATTGAGACTAAAACATCAATGGCATCACAGTGTTTATTTTCAGAATTCAGAGCTTTCGGTAGGAAACGAATGCCTGGATTAATGCTAAGTAATTATTTACCATTTAGCTGAGTCTTTCACGATAAAAAGGTTATAGTGGAAGGTCCAATATTGAGAATAGTTACGATCAAAGTGCAGAGACTATTGACGGTTACGAATGACAAAATAAAATAAATGTTGACATAGTTATAAATAATTATATAGGAAAGCATCGTAAATAAATGTGTAAAACGTTCTCATTCTTATTTTGTATCCTTTATCTAACATTCAAAGAGATAATATATTTTACGGATAAAAATACAAAAAAGCAACCTCAATGATAATATTATAAATAACAAGAAAAACAAAAATGTAGTAGACGGAGACGATAAATAGTATAACTCATTATAAGATTAAACTGAGAATCTGATTTGCTTACTTAGAAGATGGAGGCACAATGGGCAGACACTATTTTGAGCCGCATAGCCTTTGAAAAGTTACAAAATCTTTGAGGCAATGTGGTTAAACTAGAGAGGTATGCTTGGAATTGGTGATTTCAATTTTCACCGGCAGGATAACAGATACATTTTCAACATATATTCTTGAAGATGCACTTATATCAACACTTGAATTTCAGGATTTGGGAGCAAATTTTCCTCAAGCTACACAAGCTTTGGTTTGCAAAGTTAATGGTTATATTAGGTGGCTGCATATCCGTCAATGATAGATATGTTTGATGAGGGCTAATCTAGTATTACGGAATTACGAATGCAACAAATCAGAGAAGTAGCTAAAGGAAAATGAATTTGAAACGATGCAGTATTTTAACTACGTGTTAATGCACTTGAAAGAGTTTCGGGCTGCTGAAGATTGCCATTCTAAGTATGGGGGGTTGAATATGTATTTGGATGTGTGTGAATAGTATAACTGTTTTTGATTGATTACTAAATTGCATTCTACTTTTTGTAGAGGAATTAGAAACCAAGAGCGGGTTTATATGAATTTATTTATATTATATTTCTAGTTTCTGGCTTAGACATAAAAACAAATAAGTGTAAAATATTTTTTTTATGTTCTTATTTATCAGAGTACCTACTGCAAAGCAAGCAACCTATATATGGAAACGTGTAGGCAAATTGTTTCTTTTTTTAAATATATATATATATATATAATTTCACAATAGCTAATAAGTAATTATTTCATATTTGGAATTGGTTTGCAAGATTATTTGTGAGTTCGTGTGTCGAAGCATATTCTGCTGTGTCTGGGAAGAGTTATTTTCTTTTTGTGCCTTATAGTACTAAATAGGAAATATACATAGTAGATATCATATCTCCAAACCCACGGTTTACACAGGTAAAGTAGAATAGTAAGTGGGCTGTTATGTAGATAGATGTATGTATGTGTCCGTGCGTGGGTATGTGCGTGTGTGCACATGTATGTAATCATATAGATATGAAAATAAACAGATCAACATATAGACGGATAAGTACATAGGTTATATGAACAGACAAGCACAGATACGCAAATGTTGACTGATACACATGACCATATATACACCCACACGTTACTCCACACATATAGAGATGCGCATCCATACAAACAGACATGGTTCATAGTTGCAAACACACACCCACCCACATACAGACATGCACGCACAAGGAGACAGAGGTGCATACATATACAAGTACACGCTCACACACATACATAAAAGTACACAAACATGTACATGCAAACACATGAATATGAAGAATACATAAATACATATGCACAGAGATACATACATATACACATATGCCTACACACACATATACATACACACACATGCATACATATATACATACATACATACATACATACATACATGCACGCATAGGCACACACACACTGACTCACACATAATGGCACAAACAAACAAACACGAACGCTGTGTAAATAACAGACTATTGAAAAAGTTGCATGACGCAACGAAAATTTGAAGAAAATAAAAATAAGAAATAAGTGGAAATTTTACCGGTGAGTGTTACATTATAAGGCACAAAAAGAAAATGACTCTCCCCAGACACAACATAATAAACAATTGAATATTCATTTTTGTGAAATATTTATCGTTCTTGAATACTTTAACACGAATATGTTTAGAGGAATAATATCAGTTTGAACGAGATTTATGTATATAAACTTATGCAATATATTTTAGAACGATATATATAATGTATTTTAAAATGACAGTAAATATATGCACCGTCATTCTACGTATAAATAAGGACGCCAGTAATACTGCATTGAAAATAAAATTAATGCTGATCCGTTTAGGTACGAATCAAAGATACCTTGTTAAGCAGTAGTTTTTCATCATTGCTGATAGAAATAATGTTTATTATCAAAGGTTAAATGCAGTGGCTCATAACATTTTGTAAGCGATATCCTTCTATAAATAATGAAATATGGATGACGGAATCATAAGTGTACGCTTTTAAGGAATCAAAAGATAAAAATATTCTAAAAATGCTAGATATGTGGATATTTCAAATAGTGAATAAATGTAAAGTATGTTTTATCTGTCATCCGTTGAAAACGAAAATAGACAAATCAAAAACAAGAGTAATAATACATAGCATTTGCGTATGTAGATTTACGCGGATATATAATTGAAGAGAAAACAACGAAAATTGTGACAGAATAAAATGAAAAAAACATAATACTTGTGAAGCAAACATTGCCATGAGAACATAAATCTAAGTAAAAATCAAAGGTGATAATTAATATTAACAATGTTAATGATCGCGGGAGTGTGCAAGATATTTAATATAAATGTCCCAATTCAAAATATATTAAAACAACAAAATGTCGATTATAAATGCCTGTCCCATAAAAGGTTTTCATTTACTGTTTCGCATACTAGCAAAAACCGTATGGAAACTTCTCTTTTAGTTATACATTCTCTAGGTTCCTGTTCGATACAATGAACGTTCAAACGGGTTATTTTCTTAATTTCTTCTAACACTTACTTATTTTAATTCTATATGCGCAAGAATGTACACATTGCCGAAAGGGATGGACGAAATAAAGAACATTACAAAAGGTCGAATTACTACATACTTTTTGAAGTTTATTTGAAGTGACAAACAAAAAGCCAATTGACATTTCAATACGGCATAATAGCCAAAAATAAAGAACATCTCTCCGCGCGTGGTGAGTCACGTGAGGAATCTAATCTTGAGTAATCACTCCTGCGTAAAGCGGAATAAATTTCTAAATTAGCTCTCTCGTGTCTTCTTAAGATTATTAAACTGTGCAGAACTGTTATTGATATTGTTAGAACCACGGTGAAGCGAAGCATCAAGAAAAGACATACGTGCATAATAAATACAAAGACAATATTTTCAAAAACTCAGACATTTGTATGTATGTGTATGTGTGTCTGTGCGTGCATGTGTGTATGTATGTGTATATGTGTGTCTCTATGTGCATGTGTATGTGTGTTTGGTTAAGTGTGTCTGTGCATGTGTATGTGTGTTTGGTTTAGTGTGTCTGTGCATGTGTAGATAAAAGGATAATTAGATAAATACGTAAGCATATGCACCTATTGCACATGTGCTCGTGTGTAAATTAGAAGATAGGTAAATTGGTTTGAACAGATACACACCAGATAATATGAGTCGCAGTATTTTTACTGCTTCTCGATGTTAGTATATTCTCATCAACAACAATATAATGTATTATACCTGACCACTCTCCAATTGTATTTAAAACTAGCTTAAGTACGAACATACTTTAAATATTTGACAATTTTGGAAATTATATCGCTTAATCAAATTTCTGAATCATCAAGAGAATTTAATTCATATTTTATTAGAAAGTGTGGGTAACATCGTCGGTATTTCTGCATCATAGAATCTAAAATTAAAAAGCAGTTCTTTGTTACGTTGGAGTGTGACAAATAGCCTTTATGTTTATTTACGTTTATCGAAATTCCGTATGTGCAGGTATAAAAGATTAGACGACTTACAGATATTGCATTATAGATGTATACAGGGGTCAGCTGAATACTTTAATGACCGTCAGAGATATTCTCATCGAATGTGACCAAACGAATTTCTTTAAACCTAGTCCCTTTCGTAGATCACAGACTTCTTTCATCAATGCTGCAAATTTCATAACTGAAGAAGCTTTAATCCTCTTGGTCAGAAAGTCATGAACAGCTGATATAACGATACCATCTCGGCGATACTGGCTTCAAGTCAGATGTTTCTCCATGTTGGAGGATAAGTGATAATCATATGCAGCCAATTCAGGAGAACAGCGATGTTTATCAAAAGGCTGAAAGACTCATTGATGCACAGCACCCAAAAAAACAAAAAAATCAAGTACTGGAGTTTGACCTGATGAAAAATGACACCTTCGTCAGTTTTACATGACATTTCCATAACTGCCTCAGCAAGCTGGAAAATTACTCCCTATTTATGGTGTAGCCATTTTGTATTCAAAAAGAACTGAGGCCATAACATTACTTAGTCTTAGTCTTCATAATTAACTACTTGTTCTTAGTCTTCATAAATGACTTGCCCGACGACCTCACGCAACACACCCTTCTATTTGCCGACGATGTCAAACTGGTCGCTCCTCGCGGTGATATAGAGGATCTTCGTCGATGCCTCCACCAAATTTGGAGATGGTCTAACGAATGGGACCTGTGTCTGAACGTGTCAAAGTGCTGTCATCTGCTTGTTGGCTCTCCTCCTGCAACTCAACTTTATTTCGAGCCGGGTCCTCTGCTGCTGGAGAGGACTGATCAGGTAAAGGACCTGGGAATCTTGGTGGATTCCTCCTTTTCGCCTTCGGCCCAGTGCGTCCATGCCACCAACAAAGCATGCGGAATTCTGTTCTTGATTCGACGGTCATTCTAAATGCTCACAGCAGCCATATTCTTACCGCTCTATGTCACGCTGGTGAGACCCATATTGGAGTACGGGATTCAAGCCTCTTCTCCTTATCTCCTCAAAGACATACAGCATCTCGAAAGAGTCCAGAAGCTGGCTACCCGCATGGTTCTTGGTCTCAAGAATTTGTCTTATGAAGAAAGGCTGAAGACGCTCGACATTTATTCTCTAGAAAAACGACGACGCCATGGAGATCTCATTCTTGCTCACAACATCATAAGCGGAAAGTGTAACCTCTCGAAAGAGATGTTCTTCATTCCTGCTCCAGAGCGTCGGCTGCGGGGTCATTCCGAAAAGCTCTATCTGCGATGATTTCATCTCAAACGAAGGAGAGGTGCTTTCTCCATCCGGGTTGCGGATCCGTGGAATAAGCTGCCAGACGAGATGGTGAAGATGCCGACGACCGCTCGGTTCAAAGTCTCCCTTGACCTCAAGTGGCTTGAACTCTTTACATGAACACCACCCTGTACATAACTCCATGTCTGCCTACATGGCCTTGCTTTTTGCTTTTTGAGCCAAAAAATTAACTAACTAACTTGCAAATCGTACGACAGTAGCCTTCTTTGATGGTTATTTCCATGGCACTGTATGTCTGTGTTTCTGAGATTCAAAGTGATGAATCCAATACTCATCCTAGATTCGGAAACGATCAACAAAAACAGCTGGATCTACTTCAAACAGATATTCCTTTATTATGATCAGCATTTTGATTGCATGTCAGAAAACGTGCTGATTTTGTTGTGCATAATATACTCCACGCTCCAACAAGATATGCTAACAGCATTGTCTTCAAGTCACTTCCTAAATTCAGTTGCTCCCTTTTGCGCTGTTGATGAAGCTGAGGCGTCATCCCCTAATGTAGCATCATGTCAACAAAAACGTTTTGTGGGGCTAAAACCTTTTTTTGTCTGCTTTCAAGAGTGACAGATATCAGCTTACCTGGAAAGAAACAATACCGATATCAATAAAAATGGTTCAATTCCATGATTGCATGATTTGACAGCTCTACTATTATTGAGAGAGAGAGAGAGAGCTCACAGATGAGATCCAGATATTCCCCGTATAGAAAATAGTAGTGTCAAAGACATTCAAAGTTAGATGCCGATGAATTTACAGAGGATCCTTCTAGAAAGTAAAGAAAGGCTTTGAGATATAAGAGGGATAAAGTTGAGCGGGTATAGTCACTAATACGTACTAATACATACTAATACATACACCAACCCTATACATACACACGTCCAGACCTCTCATACGCACTAATACTCTCTCATACACACACACACACACACCCTTATACATACTAATACATACTAATACATACACCAACCCTATATATACACACGTCCAGACCTCTCATACGCACTAATACTCTCTCATACACACACACACACACACCCTTATGTTGGAGCTGGTCACTCAACCCTATTATCTCCCCTAATTTCGCTCTCGCGTCTCATGTTTGATCTTTGACTTCTGGCCGAAATCAGATCGCCATGTTGGTTCGTTAGTTACTGCACGCATTTTTTTCTCTCCTTCTTTCTGTGTTTTTTTCTCTCTGTGTATCTTTCTGTTGAAGAGCGTAGGCTCGAAACGTTAAAGACTTGTTTTATGTATATTTCCTGAGCGTCATACTAATACAATTGTTTGTTTGTTTTCCACCTGCCTTCGTCTTTTGTCTATTTTCATAAAGCCTCCCGTTATAGTCGTAATTATATGGATAAACAAATTAGAGGCACGATATATATTAAACATATTGAAAAAAACAAATACATGATATGTGTGTAAGTACACTTGCAAAATGAGAGAAGGCAAAATAAGGACACTTCCAGACTATGAATTATGTATATATATATATATATATATATATATATATATATATTAATTGGTCCGATTTATACAGAATACAAGCGACAGAGAAAATTAAAAAAGCGAGTGGAAAAAGATATTATTACAAGGACAAATGCGGGCGCATGCATGTCAATTTTCTGGAAAAGGAAAGAACAAGATTTTTACAGTAGTATTTGACTAATTCGTCACCCGTAAAGGAAATTAAAAAGTACTTAAAATTTAAATTCTATTGTACTTAAAATATTACACCCGAGAAGAGCATTTTGAAAATTTACTACATTTTATTAAAACAATAACTTAAAAATATTACTGGTTTTTTTCCAAAAATAAGCCCGTCCGATTTTAAGCCAATGAGCTTATATTAAGAAACTCTTTTCATGTAATTTTTATTATTTTCATTAAAAAAATTATTTAAGCAAAATTCTTTAAGTTTCTATTTAAGCCCATGTGCTTATTTTTGGAAACAGCTGTATTTTAAAAATGAATTAAAATAAAATCAATTTCAAAAAATACAATAGAATTCGCCTAATTACTCATCGCTAGGAGAAAATTGAAAGTGAGGAATTAGGTGAAGTAATGAATTAGCCAAAGATGAATTAGGCTAATTCTACTGTATTAATGCTAATAAATTTTACTTGTGATTTATTTGTCAGATTAAATTTTCCTTTTTTAATATGGAAAATTGACTGAGCTTATGGTTGATTTGAAACCATTTAATGGCCGTTCTAGTGCAATCAATGATTATTTTTTATAATGGGACGTCAATTCAACTGAAGAAAAATTATTCTGTATTATTATTTACAGCTTCATATTTTACTGTTTGTACAATGCAACTAAATAAAATGGCTACTTTAATTGTATATTTCAAAAGACATGATTAAAATTTTTTTTGTTTAAATTTATTCTTGATTATTTTTGTACCATGATTTTAAAGATGTATTTGTTTTTTAGTTTCTCATAATAAATAAAATAAATTCTCTCAAATTTAGCTAATAAAAGTTACCTAATAACATTTTAAAATGTTATTCTTGGGTGCAATATTTAAAGTGCAGCAGAATTTTAATTTCAAGTACTTTTTAATTTTCTCTAGACGTGACAAATTAGGCAAATCCCTCTGTAGAAACCTTGTTCTCTATTTTTCCAGGTATAATAACTGAAGAATATTAACACACCTACGCCCGCATTTTTCATTGTAATCCACATTTTCCCAGACAATGCAAGAAATATTCTTTTGTAAAAGCATATTTGAATTAAATGTAATCTGCCTCTATATCTATTTCCTTTTAAATTTTATAATTTTTTAGGGTCGTGAGATACGTAATTATAATTGTAAAAAACATTAGACCCTTTAATTACTGTGAATAAAAATTTTATATTCAAACAAAATGCATAATACGAACGCGCTAAAAGTAACTACAAAAATTCATTATGAAAATTATTTTCTGTATAATAGTGAATATTAAATTATATACTTAATATAATATTTTCTAATCAAAGTTAGATGCCTAGGTCTTGTGTAAAACATGGTAAATGTTTTTATTTTTCACTTCCTTCGAAATTGCTCTTAACTGTGGTGTTGGACTTTTGACTGTTCCTTCTAGCTTGTCGGGCGGCATTTTAAGATCCTCTCTTTTTATGTTTAAATGTACACTAATTTTATATATACATACATAATTATTAAACAGGGCGTCTAATATTAAAGCAAGGGAAACATATTAAGTCATATACAATATTATTATAGGAAGAAATTCAAAATCTTGCAGCTGTTTCTGGGTAATGACCGAACATGGGATATTCAGTAATCAGAGACAAATAATGGGGGAGGGGGATATGGAAAATGAGAGTGGTATATATTAATAGTATGACAACATAGAGGAAGGGAGTAAACGAATAAGGAGATGGAAAGAAGATTCTGTTATTGATCGTTGATGTTGCTGTCTTTTTCTTGGGATGTCTA
>NW_021835468.1:67500-69144 GCF_006345805.1 Octopus sinensis | reverse complement strand
AGAGATTATCCTTAATTGTTAAACTTATATACATATATATATATATATACACACACACATATATATGTATAATGTGTGTATATATATATATATATATGCATTGTGTATATGTATGTATGTGTGTATACTGTTTTATTCCTTTACACATTTCAGTCATTTCTCTGCGACCCTGCTGGAGCACTATTTTTAGTTAAAGAAATCGATAGCAGGACTTGTTCTTTGTAACCGCAGTACTTACTCTATCGATCTCTTTTACTGAACCACTAAGTTTCAAAGTTTCAGAGATGCAACCACTGCAACATTGGTTGTCAAGCGATGGTGGTGGTGGTGGTGGGGGGGGGGACAAACACAGATGCAAATATATACATAAATACACACATATATATATATATATATAAACACGACAGCCTTCTTTCAGTTTCCATCCACAAAATCCACTCACAAGGCCTTGGTTAGCCCAAGGACATAGTAGAAGAGACTTGCTCAAGATGCCACACAGCGGGACTGAACCAGGAACCGTGTGGTTGGGAAGCAAGCTTTTTACCACACAACCATGCCTGCATCTGTATGTATGTATGTGTGTGTGTTTATATATATATATATATATTTATGTGGGGGCGCAATGGCCCAGTGGTTAGGGCAGCGGATTCCCGGTCGTAGGATTGCGGTTTCGATTACCAGACCGGGCGTTGTGAGTGTTTATTGAGCGAAAACACCTAAAAGCTCCACGAGGCTCCGGCAAGGGATGGTGGTGATCCCTGCTGTACTCTTTCACCACAACTTTCTCTCACTCTTACTTCCTGTTTCTGTTGTACCTGTATTTCAAGGGTCCAGCCCTGTCACTCTCTGTGTCACACTGAATATCCCCGAGAACTATGTTAAGGGTTCACGTGTCTGTGGAGTGCTCAGCCACTTACACGTTAATTTCACGAGCAGGCTGTTCCGTTGATCGGATCAACCGGAACCCTCGTCGTTGTAACTGACGGAGTGCTTCCATCCATATATATTTACGTATGCACTGTATGTATGTGTGTGTGTGTATATGTGTCCTTTGGTGTGTCCGTCAAGCAGCGGGGGTGGGGGGGACACACACACACACATACACACATGCACATATATATATTCTTTTACTCTTTTACTTGTTTCTGTCATCAGACTGCGACCATGCTGGGGCACCACCTTACTGAGTATTTTGCAGTTGAATCAATCGACTCTAGTTTTTATTTCATTTCTTTTCCTTAAGCCTGGAGCATATTCTATCAGCCCCTTCTGCCAGACTGTTAGGTTGCAGGGATGTAAACACACCAACACTGGTTGTCAGTCAGTGGTGGTGGGTGGGGGAGACAGACACAAAGACACAACACACACATAGATATCGTCAACATCATCATCATCATCATCATCATCATCATCATCATCATCATAATCATCATCATCAACATCACTATCATCATCATCATCATCATCCATTATGAAGGTGGCAAGCTGGCAGAAATATTAGCTCGCCAGGCAAAATGCTTAGCAATTTTTCGTCTCTGTTTTTACATTCTGAGTTCAAATTCCGCTGCGGTCGACTTTACCTTTCATCCATTCAGGGGTCAATAGATTAAGTACCAGCTGTGTACAGGGGTCAATCTGATTGAC
>NW_021835468.1:30000-62500 GCF_006345805.1 Octopus sinensis | reverse complement strand
GGTATCTCAGCTGCAATTTCCATTGATCGATTTCGATTCTGATTCTCACTTGCCTCAACAGGTTTTCACAAGTAGAGTTTTGTGTCCCAAGAAGGGAAGGTATGCATAAGTGGACTGGCTACATCCCGTGTAGGCCACGGGTTATGGTCTCACTTGTCCTGCCGGGTCTTCTCACGCACAGCATACTTCCAGAGGTCTTGGTCTCTAGTCATTTCCTCAGTGAGACCTAAAGTTCGAAGGTCGTGCTTCACCACCACGTCCCAGGTTTTCCTGGGTCTGCCTCTTCCACAGGTTCCCTCAACCGCTAGGGTGTGGCACTTTTTCACACAACTATCTTCATCCATTCTCGCCACATGACCATACCAGCGCAAACGTCTCTCTTGCACACAACATCTGATGCTTCTTAGGTCCAGCTTTTCTCTCAAGGTACTTACACTCTGTCGAGTATGAACACTGAAATTACACATCCATTGGAGCATACTGGCTTCATTTCTTGCGAGCTTATGCATATCCTCAGCGGTCACGGCCCATGTTTCACTGCCATGTAGCATGGCTGTTCGTACACACACGTCATACAGTCTGCCTTTTACTCTGAGCGAGAGGCCTTTTGTCACTAGCAGAGGTAAGAGCTCTCTGAACTTTGTCCAAGCTATTCTTACTCTAGCAGTTACACTTTCAGCACACCCACCCCCGCTACTGACTTGGACACCTAGGTAATGGAAGCTATCAACTATTTCTAGTTTTTCTCCCTGGAAAGTGACAGAAGTTAGTCTCAGAGCATTTTCAGTGTTTATTGTTTCTGAGCAACTGCCACATACAAAAACTATCTTCCTAGTTAGCCTTCCTTTGACATTGCTGCACCTCTTATGTGTCCATAGCTTACACTTGGTGCATCTTATAGAGTTTCTACCTACACCTTTTCTACAGATCGAGCAGGGCCATCTACCTGAAGGCGTTTGTGATTGGTCTACCTTCCTACTTCTTAGGACTTTGGTTTTAGCTAGATTGACTCTAAGGCCCTTCGATTCTAATCCTTGCTTCCACACCTGAAACTTCTCCTCCAGTTCTGATAGTGACTCAGCAATTAGAGCAAGGTCATCAGCATAGAGGAGCTCCCAATTCATCTATCCCTAGTTTCCTCATTGACCACCAGATAAGGGATCGGTGGACTCTGTCGAAGGCTTTCTCCATGTCAACAAAAGCCAGGTACAGGGGCTTATCTTTGGCTAGGTATTTCTCCTGCAGCTGCCTTACCAGGAATATAGCATCAGTGGTACTTTTCCCTGGCATGAACCCAAACTGCATCTCATCTAAACTAACTCTCTCTCTAATTAGTTAGGCTATGACCCTCTCCGTAACCTTCATTACCTGATCCAACAGCTTGATACCTCTATAATTATTTGTATCTAGGGCGTCACCTTTACCTTTGTAGCAGTTGACTATTATGCTGCTACACCAGTCATTGGGTATGACTCCTTCGTGTATCACCTGATTAACTATACGGGTGACTAGGCTATAGCCGACACTACCAGATATTTTGAGCATCTCTGCAGTGATTTCTGATGGGCCTGGGGCTTTCTCTGTCTTCATACTTCTAATTGCCTTAGCTACCAAGGAACTATCAACTCAAATAGCTGGTCCCTCTGTTGGGTCAACATTCGGCAGACTTTCTTTATCCCATTCATTTTCAGCAACCTTTCATAGTGGTGTCTCCAAACCTCTCTCTTTGCATCCTCATTTAGCGCAAGTGAACCATCTTCCATGCGAACACACTTCTCTCCTACCACATCACGATTCTCTCTCACACACTGTCTTGCAACTCGAAACACCTCCAGTCTTTGGTCCTCACGGCACAGAACATTAGCAAATTTTTTCTTATCTGCTTCCCCTCTGGCTAGATAGACCTGTCTCTTAGCTTCCCTCTTGGCAGTCTGATACAATCCCCTGCTACCCCCATTTTTCCAGACCTTCCAAGCCTGTCTCTTTTCTCTAATAGCCCTGTCTACAACATTGTTCCACCACCACATTACCTTGGGACGAGAGGGGACTTTGCACCAGCCACAGATCTGGTCAGTGGCTCTCAGCGGGTTGTCCCTTAGAAACGTCCAGTTGCCTTCTACCCCATGTGATACTCTATCCCCTTCTACTTCGTCAAAGGCTTCAAGTAGCATGTCCCTAAATCTCTGTCCATTCGCAGGATCTTTAAGCTTCCAGATCCTTCTTCTCCATGCTGGTCGTCTTCTGGTTGTCCTCTTAGTCCTGATCCTAAAGTCACTAACTACTAGTCTATGTATATGTTTTTTTTATTATTTTTATAATTTGTATATGTTTATTTTATCATAAATTCAAAACAACACCATGGAGGAATCAATGTAAGCTTAAATAATAAACCGTGATATGGCGAGGGGTTACTGTGTGTATATGTATATAAAAGTGAAGTTGTGTGTCTGTCTCCTACGATTTAGATTCCTAACTACTCCCACATTTTGCGGTGCAGTTTAACCAAAACCGGGTATCTTATAGTCGTGATTCATATCGACCCCTTCTGGGTATTAACGCGCGTCTACGATGAGTCTACGATTTAAAAAAAAATTTACCATCATTTTTTCCCATTTTTAATGCATTTTTTTGCTATTTTATGAGGGAAGTAACCCTCTAAAAATGCTTATATAGTTATTTCCCTTACAAATCCGAGCAACGCCGGGCGATAATGCTAGTATTTATATATATTTATAAGACAAGGTATAAATAATGGCCATTACATATTTAGCTCCTATGGAATTTTCTTCTGGGGCTACATTAAATCCCTTGTGTATTCTGAAAAGATTGGTGACCAAGGACATCTTCTTCAAAGAATTGTTGAAGCGTGTGAACAAGTCAACAGCAATGAAGAGCTATTTTAGAGGTTTCATCGCAATTTCAAATTCCCTATAAACACTTGTTTAGAGCCACATGGCCAACACTTTGAACATTTGTAATGGATTGCCTACTTCATTGCTAATAAAGCATACTTGATATCTCCCATGGTGCATGACTTTGTGGCCACGCAGAAACATCAAAGGAAAACTAACTGATAAGATAGCTTTCATGTGCGGCAGATGCACAGGGGCAATAGACACCACAGATACTCAGAAAACAGATTCCATCACACTCCAGGGGGAGAAACTAGAAGTAGTTGATAGTTTCCGCTACCTAGGTGACCAAGTTAGTAGTGGAGGTGGATGCTCAGAGAGTGTCACTACTAGAATACGAATAGCCTGGGCAAAGTTCAGAAAGTTCCTACCCCTACTGGCGACAAAGGGTCTCTCGCTCAAAGTGAAAGGTAGATTGTATGATGCATGTGTGCGAACTGCCATGCTTCACGGTAGTGAAATATGGGCTGTGACTGCAGAGGACATGCGTAGACTTGAAAGAAATGAAGCTAACATGATCCACTGGATGTGTAATGTCAGTGTGCACACACGACAGTGTAAGCACCCTGAGAGAAATGCTGGACATAAGAAGCATCAGATGTGGTGTGCAAGAGAGACGCTTGCGATGGTATGGTCATGTACTGTGGATGGATGAGGAGAGATGTGTGAAGAAGTGCCACTCCCAAACAGTTGAAGGTATCAGGGGGAGAGGTAGACCCAGGAAGACATGGGATGTGGTAGTCAAGCATAACCTTCAAACGTTGGGCCTCACAGATGCAATGACGAAAGACCAAGATCTCTGGAGATATGCTGTGACTGCAAAGACCCGGGCTGCTTCCTGCACCAGTTTCGAATAGCCCCAGCCCATCCAAACTACCTTGGATTGCAGAACGACCTGCTGAGCTTACCTTGGATCATAGGGTGACCTGCTGTGCTTGAGGAGACCTATTGAGTCAAGTACATCAACATCAAAATAAATATCAAATGGAAATTGTAGTTACGATACCTGTGCTGGCGGCATGTAAAAAGCACCATCCAAACGTGACCGATGCCAGCACAGCCTTGACTGGCTTCTGTGCCGGTGGCACGTAAAATCCACCAACCGATCATGGCTGCTGCCAGCCTCCCCTGGCACCAGTGCCGGTGGCACATAAAAAGCACCCACTACACTCACTGAGTGGTTGGCGTTAGGAAGGGTATCCAGCTGTAGAAACACTGCCAGATCAGACTGGAGCCTGGTGCAGCCTCCTGGCTTCCCAGACCCCGGATGAACTGTCCAACCCATACTAGCATGGAAAACGGATGTTAAACGACGGTGATGATGATGATGATGAGATATATATATATATCCCGCCAGATCATTCCACCGGGGCCTTACTCTCATTCAGTGTTACAGCTGCTGGCTAGAAAAGGCCCCATGGCTGGCCCCACAACCAGATGGTTGGACACAATTAAAGAAAATTTCCAGAGGCTTCATGACACCTTGAAGGATGCAGAAGAGCTGGTATGGGACAGCCAGCAATGAGGAGCAGTGATGTGCCAGGTTGGCTCTACACATGATGACATCTCTGGGGCCACTAACATGGGATGACCTCAGCCCCATCAAGCAAAGCAAGCCCCTGCCATACATCTCTCACCTCTGCCTTCTTCTCTCAAATACTTTCTCTGAGAGGTGGGAGCTTTATCCCTTTTCCTTCTCTGTTCTTTTTGGTCTCACTAGTCACATGGTAACCTCACTAGAGCTGGTGCCACATAAAATGCACCCAGTATACTCTGCAAAGTGGTTGGCTTTAGGTAGGGTGTCGTCCAGCCCTAGGATCTTGCCAAGGATGACATCAGAGCTCAACACAGCCCTTACAGCTCTCCAGTTCCTCGTCAAACCATCCAACTCATGCCAGCATGGAAAGCAGATGTTAAATGATGATGACAGTGATGGAGATGATGATGATGATCATGGTGATGATGATGATGACGATGGTAATTTAAAGAAATACCGTTTATGTAAAAACAAGATGCCAGCACCGCCCCGACTGGCTTCTGTGCCGGTGGCACATAAAAAGCACCAACCGATCGTGGCCGATGCCAGACCCCTCTGGCACCTGTCTAGGTGGCACGTAAAAAGCACCCACTACACTCGCGGAGTGGTTGGCATTAGGAAGGGCATCCAGCTGTAGAAACACTGCCAGATCAGACTGGAGCCTGGAGCAGCCCCTGGCTACCCAGACCCCGGTCGAACTGTCCAACCCGTGCTAGTGCGGAAAACGGACGTTAAACGATGATGATGATGATGATGATGATGATGATGAAGAACCTCTAGTTCCAAATTACCATTAAGCACTAATCTGAATATAAAGTCTTGTATTTTTATTTCATCAAACAACAACAACAGCAACCACAGCAGCAGCAGCAGCAGTGATGGCAGCGGTGCTGACCAAAATTTGGTTGATTTTTTTTTTTCTTTTCTTTCAGGTTTTTTCCTATTCCGGGGGGGGGGGAAAGAAAACAAAATTACCATTGACTAATGGCCTTTCAATCAACTCGAACCGAATTCTTTGATCAGGTCTCTTTGATTCAATAGTTTATGTCGGGGGGGGGGAAATGTCGAGGTTTGATCTCTCTGTGTCGGGGAGGTTGGTGGGGAGGGGCAGGGCGATGGGGGTCGGAACAGTGGGGGGTGATAAGGTGCTGGCTAAACATTTGATTGTTGAAATAGAATTAATTTTGGCCGTTCATTCAAACCTGTTGTTCCCTACACACACACCACCACCACCACCAGCTCCACCACCCCACACCCCCTGTATTTAAATACTAATTTGCTTCTGTGAGTTTTTCTCGTTATCGGTTATTAAGATGGCTATATCGTACCATTTATGGCTTCATCGTCAATGTTATATTTACAAGGAACAAGCACACACATACACAAACACACACTCATGTGCTCATGTGTGTATGTATATGCGCATATACTAAGTAATTAAGGGTTTAGCAACGATTTGCCTCACCACACACCGAATTTAGAAAAATAATGACGCATAATATATATATATATATAATATATATATATATATATATATATATATATATATATATATATTATATATATATCTCTTTTACTCTTTTACTTGTTTCAGTCATTTGACTGCGGCCATGCTGGAGCACCGCCTTTTAGTCGAGCAAATCGACCCCAGGACTTATTCTTTGTAAGCCCAGTACTTATTCTATCGGTCTCTTTTTGCCGAACCACTAAGTGACGGGGACGTAAACACACCAGCATCGGTTGTCAAGCAATGCTAGGGGACAAATACAGACACACAAACATACACGCACACACATATATATATACATATATACGACAGGCTTCTTTCAGTTTCCGTCTGCCAAATCCACTCACAAGGCATTGGTCGGCCCGGGGCTATAGCAGAAGACACCTGCCCAAGATGCCACGCAGTGGGACTGAACCTGGAACCATATAGTTGGTAAGCAAGCTACTTACCACACAGCCACTCTTACGCCTTTATATATATATATATATATATATGTATAAGGGTGAAAAGGAACACACGAGTTGATATATATGAAAAAACAAGTAAAAAATAGAAAATGCTAAAATAATTTTATAGTGAACATTTCAGTACCGGTTCGGTCATTTTGAGACCTTTTCAACTGTAACGATTAAATAATTAAATTTAGAAAAATTAGAAGAAAAGTTTTTTTAAAGGAATATTTCTATAGTAGTGTTCAGATATAAGTGGCATTTGCCTTTCTCTGACTCCCTTGTTTGCACTTTGTGTTCGATAGTAGTTTTGTCTAAATTTAATTATTTTAACCGTTACAGTTGAAAAGGTCTCAAAATGACCGAAACCAGTACTGAATGTTCACTATAAAATTATTTTAGCATTTTCTATTTTTTACTTGTTTTTTCATATATAATATATATATATATTATATATATATATATAATATATATATAATATATATATATTATATTATACAACGTGTGTATAGAGATAGTGATGCAGATAAACATGACTAAGTTTCATCTATATTTAATCTTGTTTATCTCCATCATTATCTTCATTTCAACTCCTCTGGATTTCTCTTTATAGTCACGCTTGTCTCATGGACCTAATCCTCAATAAAGAAGTGGGAGTTAAGTTCAAATTACTTGAATACCACTATGTATTTTCTACATTGAGCATCTCCAGCCCTCACCTTTAGCTACCTCTGATGAATACAAGGTAACATAATCGGACTGTTACTTTACATTCCATTGAACCCCTAGTGTGAAACCAATTGGTAAGATCAGCCGTAATGGATATATAATATTTTATACATCGATTAATATGGGGGGGGGGTTGCATGTATGTATATATGTTAAATGATGATAATGATATATATATATATATCCAGTGGCACGTAAAAAGCACCATCCGAATGTGGCTGATGCCAGCGCTGCCTTGACTGGCTTCTGTGCCGGTGGAACGTAAAAAACACCAACTGATCGTGGCCACTGCCAGCCTCCCCTGGCACATAAAAAGCACCCACTACACTCATGGAGTGGTTGGCGTTAGGAAGGGCATCCAGCTGTAGAAACACTGCCAGATCAGACTGGAGCTGGTTGCATCCTCCTGTTCCCAGACCCGGTCGAACCGTCCAACCCATGCTAGCACGGAAAAAGACGTTAAACGATGATGATGATGATAATATATATATATTGATATATCATCCAAATAACAAGGAGACAAAGAAATTTTTTCGCGTATCTTTAATGGTTCATAACAATTGTTTCTGTACCTACTTGCAATGCCAGTTTATACAAAAATCGAAGTGAAAATTTACAGACACAGGTGTGGCTGTGTGGTGAGATGGCAGAAACGTTAGCACGCCGGGCGAAATGCTTATTCATATTACGTCTGCCTTTACGTTCTGAGTTCAAATTCTGCCGAGGTCGACTTTTTGTATGTATACACACACACACACACACACACACACACATTTTATACCATTTCTATATATATATATGCTGGAAACTGCTTCAATGTCAACCACCTCCTATTAATCTCATGTTGAGTGTATTTAAGTCTATTTTTAAAGTTAAAAGCAGAGTTTTTTGTTATTTGTTTGCATTTAATAGGCTGTGATGTGAAGATGGCATCATCACGTGTGAACGGGGTTTTTTTTCCATCTGTTCTTCCAGCATCTTGTCCTGTTTCCAGAAAAACAATAAACAATTGCTGCCACATTTTAATTTTAGACACAATGTTGAGGAGTGATGGAGGAAGTTGTGGGTGGAAAGGGAAGAGAGAGAGAGAGAGAGACAGAGAAGAGAAAGATAGGGAGAGAGAGAGAGAGACAGAGAATAGGGAGAGAGAGAGAGAGACAGAGAAGAGAAAGATAGGGAGAGAGAGAGAGACAGGTAAGAGAAAGATAGGGAGAGAGAGAGAGAAGAGAGACAGAGAAGAGAAAGATAGGGAGAGAGAGAGATTAGAGAAGAGAGGACAGGAGAGAGAGACAGAGAGAGAGACAGAGAGAGAGAGAGGAGAAGACAGAGAGAAGAGACAGAGAGAGGAGAGAGAGACAGAAGAGAGAGAGAGAAAGATAGGAGGAGAATAAAGAGAGGGAGAGAGAGGACAGAGAGAGACAGATAGGGAGAGAGAGAGAGGAGACAGAGAAGAGAAAGATAGGGAGAGAGAGAGGAGAGAGAAGAAGAAGAGAGAGAGAGGACAGAGAGAGAGACAGAGAAGAGAGACAGAGAGGAGAGGGGGGGAGAGAGGACGGAAGACAGAGAAGAGAAAGATAGGGAGGAGAGAGAGAGAGGAGGAGAGACAGAGATAGGGAGAGAGAGGAGAGAGAGACAGAGAAGAGAAAGATAGGGAGAGAGAGTAGAGGGGGGGGAGGGGAGGAGAGAGAGGAAGAGAGAGGCAGAGAGAGAGGAAGAGAGGAGAGAGACAGAGAAGAGAAAGATAGGGAGAGAGAGAGAGAGATAGAGAAGAAGAGACAGAGAGAGGAGAGACAGAGACGAGAGAGGAGAGAGGACAGAGAAGAGAAAGATAGGGAGAGAGAGAGATAGAGAAGAAGAGACACAGAGATAGAGAGAGAGAGACAGACAGACAGAGAAGAGAAAGATAGGGAGAGAGAGAGACAGAGAAGAAGAGAGATAGAGAGAGACAGACAGAGAAGAGAAAGATAGGGAGAGAGAGAGATAGAGAAAAAGAGACACAGAGATAGAGAGAGAGAGACAGACAGACAGAGAAGAGAAAGATAGGGACAGAGAGAGATATAGAAGAAGAGAGAGAGAGACAGAGAAGAGAAAGATAGGGAGAGAGAGAGATAGAGAAGAAGAGACACAGAGATAGAGAGAGAGATGGAAAGAGGAAGATGAAGAGAGAGAGACTGGGAGAGAGGAAGAGGAAGAGAGAAACACAAAGTGACAGATAGAGACACAGAGAGAGGAAGAGAGAGACAGAGATAAAGAGAGAGAAACAGAGAGAGAGAGATGGAAAGAGGAGGAAGAGAAAGTGAGACAGAGAGGAAGAGAGAGACAGCAAAAGACAGAGAAAGGAATGGAGAGAGAGAGAGAGAGAGGGAGGGAGTGGGAAAATGGTGAGGATGTGTGGTTGAGAGGTGTGGAGTTAAGGAATAGTAAGGTGAATGTGTTCCAACCATGCCCACCCCATCGTAACAGAGACAGCATTTTCGGTAAACAACAACAGACACCAAATAATATATGAAGTCGAGGGGGTGGATGATGGGGGGTAGATAATGGAATGGGTGGGATTGACCTCTCGGTTGATGACCTCTGGTCCAGGGACACACTTGGTACATGACAACCATCAGTTCAGTGGTACGTACCCCTTTAATATGAGTCACTGTCAGTGTCACCACCATCTTCATCATTACCACCATCACTATCATCTCCACCATCGCAACCACCGCTACCTCTACCACCATCTTCATATTCGTCATGATGGTGATAATGATGACGATGAGGATGGTGGTGGTGGTGTTGGTGATGGTGGTGGCGGTGGTGGTGGTGGTGGTGATGGTGGTGGTGGCGGTGTTGGTGATGGTGGTGGTGGTGGTGTGATGGTGGCGGTGGTGTTGGTGATGGTGGTGGTGGTGGTGTGGTGGTGGTGATGTTGGTGATGGTGGTGGTGGTGTGGTGGTTGTGATGGTATGGCAGTGGTGATGGTGGTGGTGTGGTGGTGATGGTGGTGGTGTGATGGTGGTGGTGATGTTGGTGATGGTGATGGTGGTGGTGGCATTGTGGTGGTGATGTGTGGAAAACTGATCTTTGCTTGCCGTGTCTTATCAAGTACAGCAAATCGCCACATCTCCAAGTCTCTTTTCAAATGTGTGTATGTGTGTATATATATATCTGTGTGTATGTGTGTGTGATTTGTTTGTCTCCTCCTCCTCCTCCTCCTGATGTTGCATCATAGTCGTAAACGAGTGCCACTGTCATTCAAGCAGTATCACACCCGCCATGTTGGTGTGTTTACGTCCTCGTAACTTAGCGGTTTGGCAAAGGGACCGACAGACTATAAGTACCAGGCTTACAAAAGAATAAGTCCCAGAGTCGGTTTCTTCGACTAAAAGGCAGTGCTCCAGCATGGCCGCAGTCAAATGACAGAAACAAGCAAAAGAACAACAGATTTAGCATTTTGCCCTGTGTGCAAACAACTCTACCAGTTCGCTACCTTGATGGTGGTGGTGGTTTCAAATTTTGGCACGAGGCCAGCAAGTTCCGAGGAGGGATAAGTCAATTACATTGAACCCGGTGCTCAACTGGTACTTATTTTATCGACCGTGAAATAATAATAATAATAATGATGCAGTACTAGGTAGTGGCTCTCATGGCTTCTGATCTTAACTGATTGCAAGTGTTATCATGTACATTGTTTTGTCTTGGTATAAAAGATGGGCTACAGCAAATATTCTGCTCAATACCATAGATTTGCTTGTCAGTTGCTTGACCTTAACCAGTTGAGCATGCCCCTTAGTGGCTGACGATATGTGCATCTCTGATCACGAGCAGAAGTAGTGGGGGAGCATCATAGCCATGTGTTGAGAGGGATTCTTTGGGGTTTGAATAATTCACCTCTGGAAACATGGGTGGTTCTTTCAACATCCTTAAACAACCCTTATTCAGGGACCTTTTGAGTGGGATGAGCTACTCAACCTGAAGAAAATTCTAACTGGGCCCCACCTGCAAGGTCATGTGCTGTTTATCTTTTTATGAGATCACCATGTCGCGCACATATGGTTGTGATGCATGTGCCTGGTGTACCCTTATCAGACGGGTAGTCATGTTGGGTATATTGGGCTTCGTATATTTTACCCCAGTGTCACTTTGATGGCATGAACTGCTCTCTCACTCAATAATAATGATAATGATTTGGTTTGCAAGATTCTTTATATGAGTTCGTGTATTGAAGCATATACTGTTGTGTCTGGGGAGACGCATTTTCTTTTAGTGCCTTATAATTTAACACACTCACCGGTAAAATTTCCACTTATTTCTTATTTTTATTTTCCTAAAATTTTCGTTGCGTCTTGCAACCTTTTCAATAGTCTTGACTATTAACGTTATCGCCTACATCAGATACCAGCACACAAACACCTAAGTCTATCTTGTCAACAAACGGTCTTCTCCATCGACTGGCGGCTGCTTCTCTGCTGTTTCCAAGAGTCAAAACTATTGACTAGGTTGCAAGATGCAACGAAAATTTTAGGAAAATAAAAATAAGAAATAAGTGGAAATTTTACCGGTGAGTGTGTTATATTATAAGGCACTAAAGAGAATGACTCCCCAGACACAACAGAATAATAATGATGATGATAATAATAATAGTAATAATAATAATAATAATTTTGGCACAAGGCAAGCAATTACGAGTGGGGGAGGGTAAGTCGATTACATTGATCCCCAGTATTCAACTGGTACTTATTTTATCAGCTCCAAAAGCAAAGTCGAACTCGACAGAATTTGAACTCAGATCGTGAAGACGGACGAAATGCTGCTAAGCATTTTTTCGCAGTGTGGGAATGATTCTGCCAGCTCGGTGCCTTAGCATGGGGAAACAGGCGAGGGTTGGTGGCAGGAAGGGCGTCCGGCCACAGAAAAATTTCTCTCGGCGAATTCTTTCCGACGCATGCAAGCATGGAAAAGTGGACGTTAAAATAACGATGACGACAATGATGGTGATGATTGTACAAGTTGCTATGTGTTGTTACTGAAGTAAGCCGGCCATAGTCTGGTGACCAATCAATTAACCTTCTTTATCATGATAGAACCAGACTTTAATATTGATCAAAAACTATCATGTCAACCTTCTCTTCAAATGAAAGATATTTAAAAAAAAAAAAAAATTAAAACGAACAAACGTCTGTAACGAAATAAAGCAATTTCAAGCAAGTCGTGTTTTGGAAACAGCAGAGAAGCAGGCGCCAGTCGATGGAGAAAACTGCTTGTTGACAAGATAGACTTAGCCATCAGGTGTTTGTGTGCTGGTATCTGATGTAGACGATAACGTTAAATGGTTTTGTTTCAACAAGATAACGATTGTGAAGATTTTTTAAAAGTTCAAACATGAAAAATAAACGAACGAACGTTTATGTCGATAGAAACATGGACGATAAAGATATATTAATTGTTAAAGATGGTTCTTTTAATTGACACGACTTCGTTATTCCACAAGGAGGCGGGAGAATGGAAGGTGATATTAGATTTTTTAGCTTGTTTTTATGTAATTTATTTATTTTCATGTTGCAATCGGGGAACAGGATTTCCTGAGGACCAATCACTGGCTTGTAACTCTGGTAACAAGGACGGACAAGGGAGTGTTTATAACTTGCTTGGGAACAAATATCTCAAGGGACTTGAGTGCTGACCTTTTGGTTTCCTTGCAAATGTACACCAACAAAGGATATTTGCACACGCACACAAATGTCTGTGTGTGTGTGTGTGTGTGTGCATTCGTTATCATTTAATGTTCATGTGCCGTGTTTGACTGGGTTGAATATTATACATACCTACACGCATATACATACATGTATGTATATGAAAAAGGGTAAAGACCCCCTTGAGTCATGAATGATCATAGGGTTGCACCTAGAAGTCCCAAGTCCGGGCAAGGTTGTTTATAGAAGACCAGCAGTCGTCCATGCATCCTCTCCTTTCCATGCCACGATGTTACCCAAGGGAAAGGCAAAGGGGCCGATACAGCTTGGCACCAGTGACGTCACAACTCATTTCTACAGCTGAGTGAACTGGAGCAACGTGAAATAAAGTGTCTTGCTCAAAGAATACAACACACAGCCCGGTCTGGGAATCGAACTTACTACCTTGTGATTGTGAGCCTGACGTTCTAACCATTGAGCCATGCATCTTCACACACATACGTATGTATGTGTGGTAAAAAGTTTGCTTCCCAACCACATGGTTTTGGGTTCGCTCCCACTGCGTGACACCTTGGTCAAGTGTCTTCTACCATAGCCCCGGGCCGACCAAAGCCTTGTGAGTAGATTAGACGGAAACCGAAAAGAAGCCCGTGGTATACATTTCTGTGCGTTTGTGTCTGTTTGTATGTGTGTGTGGCTTTGTGTTTGGCGCCCGCCGTTGCTTGACAACCGGTGTTGGCGTGTTTACGTTGCCATAACTTAGCGGTTCAGCAAAGGACCCGATAGAATAAGTACCAGGCTTCAAAAAAGATGTTCTTCAAGGCTGTGCCCCAGCATGGCCGTAGTCTAACAACTGAAACGGATAAAAGTAAATGGTATATATAATTATATATATATAATATATATATATATATATATACACACACACACATAAATATATATATACTTATTTATTTATACATGTAAAACGTGTATGTACGTGTGTATATGCTTGTATATACCTTTAAATGTGTGCGTGTATTTTAATGTGTGTGTACATAAAATATATATATATATACTTTATTTAAAGCGGCAGAAAATTCAACAAAATCTGTTACTCCGAGTTTCTCGTTGCCGTTCATCAGACAGTTATATATATATATATATATATATATATTATATATATATATAGTAGAGAGAAGATGATGGATTAAGGAGAATATTTATAGAAAGGAATTGATCTAGAAAGTGAAGCCATGTTATTCTTTTCCTTCTTTTGTCGAGAGAGGAAGAAAAAAGGTTTGTTGGAGTAAAAGAGGGGCAGAAGATAAAAGTTTCTTTTGATTTTTATACTACAGAGAAAAAAAAAGAAAGAAAAATACGATATAAATAAGATAACATAAAGTGAAATAATAAAAGAACTAAAGAAAGACTCTAACTAAAATCCCCTGTATCAACTAACAACACCGACACACACTGAGAGCAGCATGCGATGTTTATGTAGAATGGTGATACGAAATATCAGAGGAACAGCGTCGTAATGGCGTCGACGGTAAACTAGAAGCAATGACAGGGTGTTACACTTCAAATAGCAATCAATATAATGTTTATATATTGTGTTCATCGTCACTGTTGATCTTGCTAAGCTAAACAGATTGTATTTAAATATACAAATAAAGCAAGTCCGCCCTCGACGTCGTCGCCATCAAAAGAAAGTCGAAATAAAGATGGCGTATTCTTCCTGTTGAAAGACCCCTGAGACTTCGAGTTTTGTTGTCGGTTTTGTTGTAGTAATAAAATATAGACATTGTAAGAGAAACACTTTTTGTTTTAAATTACTGGCTGTTGTTTTGTGTAACGAGATATGTTAACGTAAACGAACTGTTTCGTCTCCGCCGTTTTCTCTTCGACGGATAAATTGTAAAGAGGCAAACGGAAAGAAAAGTATCTGTTTCTCGTTTGCAGCTTATTTAAGGCTAATTTAGTTTTGATTAGAGATTGATGCTGAAAAACAAAAAAACAAAAAAAAAATTAAATCAAAATACACATACATAGGCGCAAGTAGCTTGCTAACCAACCACATGGTTCGGGGTTCAGTCCCACTGCGTGGCACCTTGGGCAAGTGTCTTCTACTATAGCCCCGGGCCGACCAATGCCTTGTGAGTGGATTTGGTAGACGGAAACTGAAAGAAACCCGTCGTATATATGTATATATATATGTGTGTGTTTGTGTGTCTGTGTTTGTTCCCCTCGCATTGCTTGACAACCGATGCTGGTGTGTTTACGTCCCCGTTACTTAGCGGTTCGGCAAAAGAGACCGATAGAATAAGTACTGGGCTTACAAAGAATAAGTCCCGGGATCGATTCGCTCGACTAAAGGCGGTGCTCCAGCATGGCCGCAGTCAAATGACTGAAACAAGTAAAAGAGTATAGATGTGAAACTAGCATTCTGTCGGTTACGACGACCCGGGTTCCAGTTGATCCATTCAACAGAACAGCCTGCCCGTGAAATTAATGGTGCAAGTGGCTGAGTACTCCACAGACATGTGTACCCTTAATGTAGTTCTCAGGGAGATTCAGTGTGACACAGAATGTGACAAGGCTAGCCCCTTTGGAATTACAGGTACAACTCATTTTTGCCAACTGAGTGGACCGGAGCATCGTGAAATAAAGTGTCTTGCTCAAGGACACAACGGCCTCCGGGAATCGAACTCACGACCTCGTGAGTGTGAGCTGAATACCATAACTACTAAACCACGTGCCTTCACACATACATGCACACACACACACACACGACAGGCTTCTCACAGTTTCTGTCTCCCAAATGCACGCACAACTCCTCGGTTTGCCTGGGGCTAGAGTAGAAGACGCTCGCACCTGGTGTCACACTGTGGAACCGAACCCGACGCCATGTAGTTAGGAAAACAACTTCTGAACCATTTAACCACGCCAACAGTGCTCCAGCATGGCCGCAGTCAAATAACTGAAACAAGTAAACGAATATAAGAATGTATACGTCTTTTGCCTTTTGCATGTTTCAGTCATTGGACGACGACCATGCTGGGGCACTGCCTTGTGGGGTTTTCGCCAACAGTTGTCACCCGAGGGCAGAATTATGTTTTTTAAAGTCTGGTACTTATTCTATCTGTCTCTTTCGCCGAACCGCTAAGTTGCATGAACACAATAAAGTCAGATAAGGCAGGTTTATGGGGTTACCCTGGGTTTCACATCCATAAAGCGCCTAGCTTTACGGTACTTTGTGGTGTATCACCAGATTCCCAAACCTGTTGGCTTAAGGCCTCTCTACTTGTATATGTGTGTGTGTCTTTGTGTCTGTGTTTGTCTCCCCCCACCCATCACCATTTGGCAGCTGGTGTTGGTGTGTTTGCATCCCCATAACTTAGCGATTCAGCAAAAGAAATCGATGGAATAACTACTAGGCTTTAAAAAAGTAAGTCCTGACAATGATTTGTTTGACTAAAATCCCTTCAAGGCAGTGTTCCAGCATGGCCACAGGGAAATGACTGAAACAAAAAAAAAGAAATAAAAGAATATATGTATGTATGTATATATATTTATCATTTCTTTATTGTCCACAAGGGGCTAAACACAGAGAGGACAAATAAGGACAGACAAATGGATTAAGTCGATTACATTGACCCCAGTGCGTAACTGGTTCTTAACTTATCGACCCCAAAAGGATGAAAGGCAAAGTCGACCTCGGCGGAATTTGAACTCAGAACATAGCAACAGACAAAATACCTATTTCTTTATTACCCACTAAGGGATAAACACAGAGGGGACAAACAAGGACAGACATAGGTATTAAGTCGATTACATCGACCCCAGTGCGTAACTGGTACTTAATTTATCGACCCTGAAAGGATGAAAGGCAAAGTCGACCTCGGCGGAATTTGAACTCACAACGTAACGCAGACAAAATACCGCTAAGCATTTCACCCGGCGTGCTAACAATTCTGCCAGCTCACCATATATTTATATACACATCATCATCACCATTTAACGTCTGTTGCCCATGCTGGCATGGGTTGGATGGTTTGACCAGGCTTCACGCTTGAAGGTTGCACCATTCTCCAGTCTGATTTGGCATGGTTTTCTATGTCTGGATGCCTACCCTTCCTAATGCCAACCACTCCAAGAGTGTAATGGGTGCTTTTACATGCCACCATCATGGGTGCTATTTGTGTGACACTGGTATCTACAACTGATTTTACTTGGTATGATGGGTCCTCTTCTCAAGTGCAACATAATGCCAAAGGTCTCGGTCGTTGGTTCTATGAGGCCCAACATTAGAAAGGAGCTCAACCCCTTTGCCTCTGTGAGACTCAACGCTTGAAGGGTGCTCTTTACATGACATCTGCTCAGGTGCCATTTACACCTGCATGGGTGCCAATTACATACCACCTGCATCAGCCACGACTATGATTTCACTTGGCTTGGTGGGTCTTCTCAAGCAAAGTATATCACCAAAGGTCTCGGTTACTAGTCATTGTCTCTGCAAGGCCCAGAGTTCGGAGATCATGCTTCACCACCTCATCCTATGTCTTCCTGGGTCTACCTCTACCACAGGTGTCCTCCACACACACACACACACATACAGCCTTGGCCAAAAGTATTAGGCCACCCCAATGTTTTGGTGTTAATGAAACTTGTGCACAAGATAGATTATGGCATATTTCACATTAGTTTTAATATCTGGTTGACCCTCCTTTAGCATCAGTTACTACTTTTATACTGTATATACGCTACCATTTATGAGTAAGACCAATGTCCAAAATTAACTTATGTTTCCTTGATTATTTCAGAGTTTTATGCTAAAATATGTTGTAGGTACAATTATTAAACTGTAAAATACCTAAAACAAGGGGGTTAAGTGAGTGTGAGTGAGGTCAAATCATAGCTCATCATGAAGATGGAAGGTTGCAAAGGCAAATTGCTCAGATGAAATGTTCTTGATGTGATGGAAGCACTCCGTCGGTTACGACGACGAGGGTTCCGGTTGATCCGAATCAACGGAACAGCCTGCTCGTGAAATTAACGTGTAAGTGGCTGGGCACTCCACAGACACGTGCACCCTTAACGTAGTTCTCGGGGATATTCAGCGTGGCACAGAGAGTGACAAGGACGGCCCTTTGAAATACAGGTACAACAGAAACAAGAAGTAAGAGTGAGAGAAAGTTGTGGTGAAAGAGTACAGCAGGGATCACCACCATCCCCTGCCGGAGCCTCGTGGAGCTTTGGGTGTTTTCGCTCAATAAACACTTACAACGCCCGGTCTGGGAATCGAAACCGCGATCCTTTGACCGTGAGTTCGCTGCCCTAACCACTGGGCCATTGCGCCTCTGTTCTTGATGTGCAGTGCAAACGACTCTCAAGCGCTTCAGAGAGACAAAAGATGTGAAGACAACACAAAGAACAAGTATAAAAAAAGGTTACATCACCTCAAGATGATAGATAGATCATCTCTCAGTCACTCTGAAACAGGAGAAAAATATAGTCGGAGCTCTGTGTGGACTTCAATGAGGCACGTACTTCACAAATATCAACCAGAACTGTTAGAAGAAGGCTTGTAGAGTACAATCATACATACATACATATATACACACACATATACACGCACACATATATACATACACACGCATATATATATATATATATAATAATAAATATTAGGGAATAAATCCAAACTTACAGGGAAAAATCAGATTTAGGATTGAATCCAATTTTATAGTAAAATATTATATTATATTAAATTAGAGACAAAACCACTTAATCCCATTATATATATATATATATATAATTCAGGGGATGGTTTTGTCTCTAATTTAATATATATATATATAATTTAATATAATATATATATATATATATACATATACTTTATTTAAAGCAGCAGAAAATTCAACAAAACCTGTTACTCTGAGTTTCCCGTTGCCGTTCATCAGACAGTTTTTTGCTAGAGTAACAGGTTTTGTTGAATTTTCTGCTGCTTTAAATAAAGCATATTACTCTACCACTGGTATTTGAGTACTCTTTTTTCCACCTTGTTTCACATATGCGTTTACTCCGCTATATATATATATACGTACATACACATACACACACATGTACACACACATATATACATACATATATACACACACACACCTCTGCTTCTCTCTTCCTATCCTTTCTGTCTCCTTAGACCCCACCACCACCACCAGCTCTTTGCTGCCTTTATTTCCCCTTAAATACTCACCACCACCAGGCCCCAACAGCTACTAAAATTAATCGACAGGGATGCCACGAGATGCAACCAAACACATTTACTTCCCTTGGTTCGGGCTAAACACAGAGGGGACAAACAAGGACAGACAAAGGGATTAAGTCGATTACATCGACCCCAGTGTGTAACTGATACTTATTTAATCGACCTCGAAAGGATGAAAGGCAAAGTCGACCTCAGTGGAATTTGAACTCAGAACGTAGGGGCAGACAAAGTGGTGGAAGCACTCCGTCGGTTACGACGACGAGGGTTCCGGTTGATCCGATCAACGGAACAGCCTGCTCGTGAAATTAACGTGTAAGTGGCTGAGCACTCCACAGACAAGTGCACCCTTAACGTAGTTCTCGGGGATATTCAGCGTGACACAGAGAGTGACAAGGCCGGCCCTTTGAAATACAGGTACAACAGAAACAGGAAGTAAGAGTGAGAGAAAGTTGTGGTGAAAGAGTACAGCAGGGATCACCACCATCCCCTGCCGGAGCCTCGTGGAGCTTTAGATGTTTTCGCTCAATAAACACTCACAACGCCCGGTCTGGGAATCGAAACCATGATCCTACGACCGCGAGTCCGCTGCCCTAACCACTGGGCCATTGCGCCTCCACAAAGTACTGCTATAATGATAGTACTTTCTACTGGAAGCACAAGGCCTCAAATTCAGGGGATGGGATTAAGTCGATTACATTGACCCTAGTGCGTAACTGGTATTTATTTAATCGACCCCCGAAAGGATGAAAGGCAAAGTCGACTGCGGCAGAATTTGAACTCAAAACAAATAGACAGACAAAATGCTGTTGAGCATTTTGACTGGCGTGTTAATGATTCTGCCATCTTGAGTCCTTTCTAGTAAAAGCAGAAGGGCTGAAATTTTGAAGGAGTGGGTAAGTCAATTACATCGACCCGTGTTTCACTTGGTACTTAATTTATTGACCCCCGAAAGGATGAAGGACAAAGTTGACCTTGGCAGAATTTGAACTCAGAACGTAGCAGCAGACGACATACGGTTTAGCATTTCGCCCGATGTCCTAACGAATCTGCCAGCTCAACACCTTATCAGTATCAACAATTATAATCCTTTCTATTATAGGCAGATGGCCTGAAATTTGGGAGAAGGGGCTAGTCAACTGCATCGACCCTAGTACTCAACTGGTACTTAAGTTATCAACCCCGAAAGGATGAAAGGCAAAGTCGACTTTGGCAGAATTTGAACTCAGAACATAAAGTCAGGCGAAATGTCACTGAGCATTTCACCCGGTGTGCTAACGATTCTGCCAGCTTACTGCCTTGACGATGATGATGTTGATGATGATGGTGGTGATGGTGGTGGTGGTGGTCGTGGTGGTGGTGTTAATGATTTCAATGTTTTCAATGATGATGATGATGATGGTGGTGGTGGTGGTGGTGGTGGTGGTGATGGTGATGATGATGGTGGTGATGATGATGATGGTGATGATTATGATGATGATGATGATGATGGTGGTGGTGATGATGGTGATGATGATGGTGGTGGTGATGATGGTGGTGATGATGATGGTGGTGATGGTGATGATGATGGTTTCAATGTTTTCAATGGTGATGATGATGATTTCAATGTTTTCAATGATGATGGTGATGATGGTGGTGGTGGTGATGATGATGATGATGGTGGTGGTGATGATGATGGTGGTGGTGGTGGTGTTGATGATGGTGATGATGGTGGTGGTGATGATGATGATGATGGTGGTGGTGGTGATGTGATGATGATGATGATGATTTCAATGTTTTCAATGATGATGATGATGATGATGATAATAGGAAGTGTCCCAAATTTAACACTTTGTGTTCAGGCTTCTTCCGACAAGAATATCCAAGTTGATCCACGTTGTGCGTGTGTATGTGTGTGCGTAAACACGTGTGTGTGTGTGCGCTTGTAAGTATGCATGTGCGCGTGTGTGTGTCTCTGTGTGTGTGTGGTATGTGTGTAAATATGTGTATGTGTAAGTATATATGTGTGTGTGTGTGTGTGTGTGTGTGTGTGTTTCCTTCTCCCACCCCCTCGTTTCTCTGTATTGTTTCTTCTGATATCCACTTTATTATTCTCTTTTCTTCACTCCCACCCCCCTCTCCCTTAACTTTATCATCATCATCATCGTTATGATTCTGATTATTATTATCCACAATTCCATCTTTTTCCTCCATTTCTTTGTAGCTTCAGGGTGTCAGGTGATTAACAACTCATTAGAATCAGGTATGAAATGTAATTGGAAGACAATAATAATAATAATAATAATAATAATAATAATATAATTTACTGAAAGAAAAATTACAAATAAAAATAAAAATAAAAACTAAGAAATAGAAAAATAAATTTAAAAAATAGCAAAAGCAAAAACCATTAAATAAAAACACCACAATCTAGCATGGAGTAAAATAACATTCTGATTTCATTGCAGTAAAACAATGTTTGGAATTGCACGGCTGCAAAACGGTCGCTTTTATGGAATGAAAGAAAAGCATTCACAGACTTTTTGGATTGCTTTTTCTATTATTTCCTTTTTACTGCCTTCTTTTTTTTTCTTCTTTTTTCTTTTTCTTTTCAATATTTTTACCTTCTTTTGTTGACGGTTTATATTTTGATATTCTAAGGAGTTTACAAATTTTTGTCATTTTATTATTTTCGTCATTATTAGAATAGGCACAGGAGTGGCTGTGTGGTAAGTAGCTTGCTAACCAACCACATGGTTCCGGGTTCAGTTCCACTGCCTGGCATCTTGGGCAAGTGTCTTCTGCTATAGCCTCGGGCCGACCAATGCCTTGTGAGTGGATTTGGTAGACGGAAACTGAAAGAAGCCTGTCGTATATATGTATATATATATATATGTATGTGTGTGTATATGTTTGTGTGTCTGTGCCTGTCCCCCTAGCATTGCTTGACAACCGATTCTGGGGTTGATATAATTGACTAGCAAGGCGGCAAGCTGGCAGAAACGTTAGCACACCGGGCGAAATGCTTAGCGGTATTTTGTTTGTCTTTACGTTCTGAGTTCAAATTCCACCGTGGTTCACTTTGCCTTTCAACCTTTCAATGTCAATAAATTAAGTACCAGTTGCATACTGGGGTTGATCTAATCAACTACCCCCCCTTCCCAAAAGATTTCAGGCTTTGTTCCTTTGGTAGAAAGGGTTATTACTATCCTTATTGAGTGAGAGAACAGAGTATGCCATCAAGGTAACACTGGGGTACAAATATACGAAGCCCAGTATACCCATCATGACTACCCATCTGGTAAGGATACACCAGGCACATGCATCACAACCATATGTGTGTGACATGGTGATCTCATATCAAGATAAACAGCACATGACCTTGCAGGTGGGGCCCAGTTAGAATTTTCTTCAGGTTAAGTAGCCCATTCTCCTCAAAAGGTCCCTGAATAAGGGTTGTTTGAGGATGATAAAAAAATACCCATGTTTCCAGAAGGGAATTATTCAAACCCCAAAGAATTCCTCTCAACATATGGCTATGATGGTCCCCCACTACTCCTGCACATGATCAGAGATGCACATATCGTCAGCCACTAAGGGACATGCTCAACTGGTTACGGTCAAACAACTGACAAACAAATCTGTGGTACTGAGCAGAATATTTGCTGCAGCCCATCTTTTATACCAAGACAAAACAATGTTGTTGTCATTATTATTATTATTATTATTATTGTGGTGGTGGTGATGGTGGGGTGATGAAACTACTAATTAGAAGGTGGCAGGTTGTGCAACAATTTACAAAAACGAGACCTTAAATTATTTTTCTCGAGTAATAAATGGCTTCGAAAAAATAACTTTAGTAAATCGTTGCCAAATTAATTATCTCTTCTCAGTTGCAGATTTAATTATTATCAAAGGTAAAAAACTTGGACCAGATTTTGGTCGATTTTGCTTATTTATTCGCATTATTTGCATTTATTCTTGCATCATCTCATGGCTTTGAGATTTCAATGATGGGATTGTTTATTTTCAGAATGACATTGTAGGGTAGGTGTGAGAGGGTGGATCTGACAAGTCTGAACAAAAAAAAAAGTAGAATATTTGGACTAGATATGGCCGATTCAACCCTTTAGCATTCAGACTGCATCATCTCGTGGCTTTGAGATTTCAATGATGGGATTGTTTATTTTCAGAATGACATTGTAGGGTAGGTGTGAGAGGGTGGATCTGACAAGTCTGAACAAAAAAAAAAGTAGAATATTTGGACTAGATATGGCCGATTCAACCCTTTAGCATTCAGATTATTCTGTCAACTGTGATCCTTATTTATCCAGAGGCAAAGTGGCCAAATTCCTTTTGAGTGTTGGGCCTCACGGGGGCAATGACCAAGACCTTTGGCATTATGTCACGCTTGAGAAGAAGACCCACCAAGCCAAGCAAAATCACAGTTGTGGCAGATACCAGTGTGATGCACATGGCACCTGTGCCAGTGGCACGTAAAAGCACCCATTACACTCTCAGAGTGGTTGGCATTAGGAAGGGCATCCAGCCATGGAAAATCATGCCAATTCAGACTGGAGTCTGGTGCAGCCTTCCAGCTTCCCAGCCCTGGTCAAACCGTCCAACCCATGTCAGCATGAACAAGGGACATTAAATGATGATGATGATGATGATGATTGCTTTCAATTTATCATTCATTATCTCATAATTTTGAGATATTAATGATGGGATTGTTTATTTTTAGAATGACATTGTAGGAAAGGTATGAGAAGCCAGATCTGGCTGGTTTAATCCTTTAGTGTTCGCATTATTCTGCCAAAATTAATCCTTTTTTATCCACATTGTTTTGAACTAATCATGCATTATCTTGTAGTGCTGAGATTTTGATGAGGAAGCTGTTAATTTTTAAAATGATATTGTAGGGTTGGTGTGAGAGACCAGATCTGGCCAGTTTGAACATAAAACAGGCAGAATACTTTTGGCCGGATATGGCCGGTTTAAATGCTAATGGGTTAAACATAAAACAAGGTTGAGTATTTGAGCCAGATATGGTCAGCTTAAATGCTAAAGGGCTAACCTTGTACAGACGAAGCTACTGGAAACTGACCCTGGTTCTATGATAATTAGCTTCCTTTGGTAAAGTGATGGAAATGGAAAAGGTTTCATCGAGATTCAATGTAAACTTAATTTCTAATCACCAGATTAAGGATGAAGACATTTTACTGAATTCTTGCTCGTTTTTTCAAGATTAATTGAAACAAAAGCAGTGTAGTTTAATGAGAAGTACGAGAACAAAAGGGTGAGAGAGAGAAAGAGAGTGAGGCAGAGAGAAGGAGAGACATTGATAGAGACAGTGAGGGAGAGAGAGAGAGACAAAGGAAAGGAGGGAAAGAGAGAGAGAGACAAAGGAAAGGAGGGAAAGAGAGAGAGATATTGATAGAGACAGTGAGGGAGAGAGAGAAAGACAAAGGAAAGGAGGGAAAGAGAGAGAGAGATATTGATAGAGACAGTGAGGGAGAGAGAGAGAGAGAAAAGCAGACATGGTTAGAAAGATAGGCAGTTAGAAAGACAGACAGACAGACAGACAAACAGAAAGACTGAAACAAAAAGACACATTTAGAGAGAAAGAGAGAGAAAGAGAATTAGAAAGATAAACAGACAGTTTGAAAAAGAAAGAGAAAGAGAGACTCAGAGACAGACAGACAGACAAAGATAGACAGACACAATGAGAGAGAGAGAGAGAGAGGCAGAGAAAGACTTAGATAGACAGTCAGAAAAACAGAGAGAGAAAGAGAAAGACAGACAGGTAGAGAAAGACTGAGATAAATAGACAGACACAGTTAGAGAGAGAGAGAGAGAGAGAGAGAGATAGACAGACACAATTAGAAAGAGACAGAGAGAGAAACACACAGAGGAAGAGAGAGAGAGAGAGACAGACTGACAGAGAAAGATTGAGACAGACAGACAGATGCATAGACAGTTGGAGAGAGTGATAGTGAAAGGCAGAGAGAGGGGAGGGAGAGAGAGAGAGAGATAGACAGACACAATTAGAAAGAGACAGAGAGAGAAACACACAGGAAGAGAGAGAGAGAGACGGACTGACAGAGAAAGATCGAGATAGAGAGAGAAACACACAGGAAGAGAGAGAGAGAGAAAGACAGACAGGTAGAGAAAGACTGAGATAAATAGACAGACACAGTTAGAGAGAGAGAGAGAGAGAGGAGAGAGAGAGAGAGGGAGAGGGAGAGAGAGAGAGAGCATGGCAGATAAGACAATTAAAAAATGGGGAAAAAAAGGGAAAAGTGAAGGAAGAACTTAAGCAAAAGTGACATGGGATAAATAACGTTAAATAACAGGAGAGAGAAAAGGAAGGGGAGGTAAGCAGAAACACCCCCTGTCCGCATTAATGAAAGGAAAAAAATCAACATTAATAAGAAAACCTCAATAAAAAGGAGAAAAAAAAAACATGCGAAAAACAACAAGCAGAACAAAAATAAGGTCTGTTAAGCGAATGAGTGAGATTTATTAATTTAATGACAACAACGATGTATAATTTTAAAGGGCGGCAGAAGTCAGGGTTTTTGGGGTTTTTTTCTGAAGTGATTAAGCTGGAGATTGAAACGAAATCAGCAACAAATTTAGCATTTATTTTGTCTGTTGTTTTTTAATTGTTTTTATGTTGTTTTATATCTGTGGATTTCTTTTGAATTTTTTTTTTTATTTTGTGTTTTTGTGCCTTTTTAAAAAAAAATTGGGGGTTGAAATTCAACGAAAGAAACAGGGAAAGAAAGTGTTTGGCACAAAAGGGCGGCGAAAACAACCTCCTAAGATCTCTCGGATTTACATTACTGATGTTTTATAAATGCATAGTGTACATTATATATATATATATATATATATATGTATATATATATATATGTATATATATATATATATATGTATATTATATGTATATATATATGTATATATATGTGTATATATGTATATATATGTGTTATATATATATATAATATATATATATATATATATATATTATATATGTATATTATATATATATATATATAAAATATATGTATATATATGTATAGGCGCAGGAGTGGCTGTGTGGTAAGTAGCTTGTTTACCAACCACATGGTTCCGGGTTCAGTCCCACTGCATGGCACCTTGGGCAAGAGTCTTCTACTATAGCCGCGGGCCGACCAAAGCCTTGTGAGTGGATTTGGTAGACGGAAACTGAAAGAAGCCCGTCGTATATATGTATATATATATGTTGTGTGCGTGTGTGTGTGTTTGTCCCCCTAGCATTGCTTGACAACCGATGCTGGTGTGTTTATGTCCCCATTACTTAGCGGTTCGACAAAAGAGACCGATAGAATAAGTACTAGGCTTACAAAGAATAAGTTCTGGGGTCGATGTGCTCGACTAAAGGCGGTGCTCCAGCATGGCCGCAGTCAAATGATTGAAACAAGTAAAAGAGTAATATACACACACACGCTCACAGATGATAAGCATGATCGTGCACTCTGAAATGCGCATGTACCTATTTCTATGTATGTATAAAAGCACGTATATACATGCAAATACATTCATACATATATACATACATACATATATGCACACATACAAATATGTAGTGGATCTTGCATGCATGAAGTGGATTCGATCCATTATAGCCAAGTTTAAATTAACACTGCAACAGAACTGTTCCCACGGTGGATCAATGGTTTTTCTCTGACAGCAGTTTTACATTTTCCAGATGCCTTTAGCTAGGCCAAAATAATGTCTTCACCACTTGACCCTTTCTAACCTCTTCTACTTCACCAAAAGCTAGAATAGAGATAACAAGACCACTAACTAAATCTATTGTTCTCAATAATATGTCTATCCTTCTGGATAGTTATAAAAGCATAAACCCCCCAAGCAAAAAGTGAGTTCAGTCACATGGTTCACTCAACCAGTTAGCCACTTTGGTAACAACTCAGTGAGAACAAAGTCTGGCTGACCAGCTAGAACCTTGGTCAGAGGGAGAAATGAAGTTTATTGTCAGCAACCGTGAGACAACACCCTACAACTCTCACTAGCTCTAATTCTGTTCTCTTACAACATCATTCTATCTCTCTCTGTAATTACTACTAAACAATGAAGAGAACACAAACACAAACTTTACTTCACATGCTTTTGGATTTATCATTAACCTGCCCATCGAGGCAAGGTATTGTAACGTAACGGTGAATATTTCCTTAAAACTTCATGCATTGTTCATCTTTCACATCTTACAACTTGACGTTCATCATCATCATCATCATCATCGTTTAACGTCCGCTTTCCATGCTAGCATGGGTTGGACGGTTCGACCGGGGTCTGGGAAGCCAGAAGGCTGCACTAGGCCCAGTCTGATCTGACAGTGTTTCTACAGCTGGATGCCCTTCCTAACGCCAACCACTCCGAGAGTGTAGTGGGTGATTTTATGTGCCACCGACACAGGTGCCAGACGAGGCTAGCGAACGGCCACGCTCGGATGGTGTTTTTTATGTGCCACCGACACAGGTGCCAGACGAGGCTGGCGTTATAGCAACAAATTATTATCGTCACAACTGCTGACTGACATTTCATATTATCGTGTACCTAATCAATCTTACCCGTTACAATTAGTAACTACACTAATAAAATCTTAATCATTACAATTGGTGACCCTCGACTTCCTCTAAAAACCTTATTGTTACAAATACATATATATACATACATACAAATGAGTATACATACAAATGCATATACATACATATACGCATACATACAAATACATATATATACATTCATGCATACATACATACAAATGCATATACATACATATATGCATACGTTCAAATACATATATATACATTCATGCATACATATAAATACATATACATACATATATGCATACATACAAATACATATATATACATTCATGCATACATACATATAAATACATATACATACATATATGCATACATACAAATACATATATATATACATTCATGCATACATATATATAAATACATATACATACATATATGCATACATACAAATGCATATACATATATGCATACATACAAATACATATATATACATACATGCATACATAGAAATGCATATACATACATATATACACATATGTAAACCTCCTGTGACTAACCAACACAAAGTAGATTACATTAACAAGTGATGGTCATCTTTAAGGCAGTGAGCTGGCAGAATGGTTAAGCATGCTGGGTGAAATGCTTAGCAGTATTTCGCCTGTCTTTACATTCTGAGTTCCAATTCCACCAAGGTCGACTTTGCCTTTCATCCTTTCCGTGTCAATAAAACAAATACCAGTGAAACACTGGGGTCGATATAATTGAGCAGTCCCCTTCCCAAAAATTTCAGGCCTTGTGTCTATAGTGAAAAATATTATTATTATTATTATTATTTTTATCATCATCATCATCATCATCATCGTCATCATTATTGAAGTGGTGAGCTGACAGAATTGTTAGCACACTGGACGAAATACTTAGTGGTATTTTACCTGTCGCTACATTCTGAGTTCAAATTCTGCCATGGTCAATCTTGCCTTTCATCCTTTCGGGGTCAATAGATTAAGTACCAGTGACACACTGAGGTCCATGCAATCAAGTAGTCTCTTCCCCAACAATTTCAGGTCTTGTGTCTTTAGTAGAAAGGATTATTATTATTAATATTCTCTCTTTTCTTTACTCTTTTACTTGTTTCAGTCATTTGACTGTGGCCATGCTGGAGCACTGCCTTTAGTCGAGTAAACCGCCCCCAGGACATATTCTTTGTAATCCCAGTACTTATTCTATCGGTCTCTTTTTGCCGAACCGCTAAGTTACGGGGACATAAACACACCAGCATCGGTTGTCAAGCAATGTTGGTGGTGGGGAACAAGCACAGACACACAAACACACACGCAAATATATATATATATATATATATATATACACATACATATATACGACGGGCTTCTTTCAGTTTCCGTCTACCAAATCCACTCACAAGGCTTTAGTCGGCCCGAGGCTATAGTAGAAGACACTTGCCGAAGGTGCCACGCAATGGGACTGAACCCGGAACCATGTGGTTGGTAAGCAAGCTACTTACCACACAGCCGCTCCTGCGCCTATTATTATTATTATTATCATTATTATTATTATTATTATTGTTGTTGTTATTGTTATTATTATTATTATTATTATTATTATTATTATTATTTCTCAACAATCTCATAAACAATTTCTATTTCCATATTTTATTATCATCTCCAACACATTTCCAAAACAAATTATCAAAGCCACTTTATATTTTTTTTTCATAAAGTAGATTTTGTCAAGAGGGTCACAAAAAAAAAGGGGGGGGGATTATGAAATGTCTGAACTCATTTTCATTGAATTGTTGTCCTCATAAATAGGCTTTTCAGTGAAATGAATAGGATAAAAATTAGAGAACACGAGAGCTACAAGAACCGTGTTTGGAATTCTTGTCAGTCCATTTGGTTTGCCGTAACATTTGTCTAGACTCAAGTGCCCTCACGAAGAATGGCTGACATCTCCGTTGGCCATAAAACCTGGATTTTTTACAGCTTAAAATATCATTAATAACTTTGATAACAATATCCTCTTTATCTTCTCGCTTTTCCCTTTTATCTTTTACTTGTTTTCGGCATTCGACTGCGGCCATGCTGGGGCACTGCCTTGAGGAATTATTAGTTGAAAGAATCCACCCCAGGACTTAATTTTTGTGTTAAGCCTGGGGATTCATTCTATTGGTCTCTTTTGCTGAGTTGCTAAGTTACAGGGACATAAGCACATCAACACTGGTTGTCAAGCAGTGGTGGAGGACAAACACAGACACCCAGGGGGGGTGCCCCCTCCACCAGCCCTGTATACATACATACATATATATATATATATATATTCTTTTACTCTTTGATTCAGTCATTTGACTGTGGCCAGGCTGGAGCACTGCCTTTAGTTGAGCAAATCGACCCCAGGACTTATTCTTTGTAAGCCTGATACTTATTCTATTGGTCTCTTTTGCCGAACTGCTACGTTACAGGGATGTAAACACGCCAACATCGGTTGTCAAGCAATGGTGGTGGGGGGACAAACACAGACACACAAATACATACGTATATATATATATATATATATATATACACACACACACACACACACACAATGGGCTTCTTTCAGTTTCCATCTACCAAATCCACTCACAAGGCTTTGGTCAGCCTGAGGCTATAGTAGAAGTCACTTGCTCAAGGTGCCACGCAGAGGGACTGAACCCAGAACAATGTTGTTGGTAAGCAAACTTCTTACCACACAGCCACACCTGCACCTATATATATATATATATATATTTACACATACACACACACATAAACAGGTGAGCTGTCTCACCTGTCTATGACTTTCAGGTATTTTAACACCTGGCAAAATGTGGTAGTCATCCCCCCTGTGCTCTTCCCGCAGCTTACTGGCAAACAAGCAAATCGCATTCATTGAGCATGTACAATTAATGATGTTTACAGCACTAACACTGCTTTTAAATGTGAACTATATATATACACATACATATAAATTTGAGATGGGCAATTCTTTCTTGTCTTGGGATTCATGGTCAAACGGCTGGGTGGAATTCATCATTGTCATCATCATCGTTTAGCGTCCGCTTTCCATGCTGGCATGGGTTGGACGGTACAACTGGGGTCTGGGAAGCCAGAAGGCTGCACCAGGCCCAGTCTGATCTGGCAATGTTTCTACGGCTGGATGCCCTTCCTAACGCCAACCACTCCGTGAGTTTAGTGGGTGCTTTTTACATGCCAGACGAGGCTGGCAAACGACCACAATTGGATGGCGCATTTTACATGCCACCGGCATGAATTGTGCAAAAAATTACACAGATGAGTAGAATGATCCAGCTGCTGGGTTTTGTATTTTTATCATAGCTTCCATGGTTACCGAGATAATCTACTATAATAATACTCTTGTGTTTATGAATCAGAAAGGAAGGGGTGATAGATGAATAAGGAAGGAAGGGGTGATGTCATACTTGGTAGTGGGATGATGAAAATTGTACGCTGACAAAAATAAATCAAACAGCGTTTCAACTCTGTGTGAATACATGTGTGTCTATGTAAAAGTGGGGTATGTGAATGTGCGTTTGTCTGCGTGTGTGTGTGTCTGTGTGCAATGGAAGTGGGATGGTTCATCTTTGTTCACTTAGTATTTGGGTTTATTTTTTGATTTGGTTGAATCTTGGTTTTTTTTTTTTTTGTAGGTCAGTTATTTTTAGCGTTTTGACAGAAAAATTTCATTCTAAAATTTTTTTAACGTAAGCGTGCCCAAACATGTCGAATGCTTACACAGAGCACGTTTTACAGCCACATCATTCAAACCAACAGGGTGAAACCGGGCTTAGCTACTAGTATATGTATATAGTTCGCATTTACAGAAGACAAAAGATGAAGACAGGTCAAAGAAGAACAAGCAGGTGTATTAGTTTGATGCTTGGGAAGAATAGAAAAGGTTTTGATGTTTCAAGCCTATGCTCTTTGACAGGAATGATTGAGAGGGAAAAAAATGGAAAGAACACGAATAGAGAGAGAAAAAGTGTGTAGGGATTGATTGTTCAGCATGATGAAATATGTATATATACCCAATGACTGGTGTAGCAGCACCATAGTCAACTGCTACAAAGGTAAAGGTGATGCATTAGATACAAATAATTACTCAGGTATCAAGTTGTTGGATCAGGTAATGGAAGTCATAGAGAGGGTTATAGCCCAACTAATTAGGGAGAGAGTCAGTCTAAATGAGATGCAGTTTGGGCTTGTTCCAGGGAGAAGCACCACTGATGCTATATTTCTGGTAAGACAGCTGTAGGAGAAATACTTAGCCACAGATAAACCTCTGTACTTGGCTTTTGTTGATTTGGAGAAAGCCTTTGACAGGGTCCCCTAAGCCCTTATCTGGTGGTCAATGCAGAAACTGGGGATAAATGAGTGGTTGCTAAGAGCTATACAAGGATTCTGCCAGTAAGGTGAGGGTTGGCAACAAGTATAGTGAAGAATTCCGGGTTGAAGTAAGGGTTCACCAAGGATCAGTCATCAGCCCCCTCTTATTCATCATAGTTTTGCGGGCAATAACAGAAGAATTCAAGACAGGCTGCCCCTGGAAGCTCCTCTGTGCTGATGACCTTGCTCTAATAGCTGTGTCACTGCCAGGACTAGAGACGAAGTTTGGGGTGTGGAAGCAAGGTCTAGAATTGAAGGGCCTTAGGGCTCATCTAGCAAAAACCTAAGTCTTAGTAAGTAGGAAGGCTGTCAAATCACAAACCCCTTCATGTAGATGGCCCTGTTCGATCTGTAGAAAAGGTGTGGGTAGAAACTCCATATGATGTACATGGTATAAGCTATGGA